>NC_136519.1:67547379-67782379 GCF_053919585.1 Euprymna scolopes
TGTGTGTGTGTGTGTGTGTGTGTGTATAAAGAGAGAGAGAAAGAGAGGGGGGATCGAAAGGAGGTGTATGCAGAGAGGCTGAAACATATGGAAAGAAAAAATGAAAATACTTCTTTCCTCAAAAACCACGCAAAATGTACACACAAATTTAATCGTACTAGCATCGATTGATGCAACAAAAAATATTCGAAGTGTGAAAAATGATTCAGATTTATCAGGAAAGTACTAACTACACCGAGTAGTACAGCTTTTGGGGAGGCTTATTTCCACACAAATTTCAGATGAGCAATTACCGTTGCTGGCAAAAAATAATAGAGAAACAGCTTCTTAAATAATACAAAATTGTGTACAATAATTATGATAATCTTTTGAAGAAACTTTTTTCGTCTTAAAAGTAATGTATGTTTCATATGTATATTGAAGCTTATCCAAATCGTCAATCATACAGTTATTTCTCGAATTATCTTTATTTTACAAATGTGAGTTTATTTCTTGTAGTCAAACTGACTTTGCGTGTGCGTTCTTGCTGTCTTTTGAACTTGTGTACTATTCTCGAGTTGTTTTGTTGGTTTGTTTCTGTCACCTGAGAATGATTCAACGCGTGGATCGAAAACGTACTTACGAGACATGTACTATTAAAAAAAAACATACCACTTGCAAGGTTATTAGAAAATAACGAAAATATAAGACAAATAAATAATTTTTAACACTTAAATGAAAGACGGTATATGTACATATATGTATGCATGTGTATAGACACCGACACGCACACAGACACACACACACACACATATATATATATATATATATATATATATATATATATATATATTATTTCATGAATCCATAAAAATGCTATGGGGAGACATATTGTATTATTTATCGATGTTCAGAATTTATTTAAACAGTGCTCAAAACATGAGCAGAACTATATAGTAATTTATGAACAAATACAACTTGCGGCAATTAGGTATACAGAGGATTTATAGTTTCATCCCCGTAGGTTTATCCTGGCAATTTCCTACGCAGATGAAACGCAGAATTCTCTGTATTATTAAATGACATCGAAAGTAAAAAGGGGAAGGCAACAGAGACGGATAAACCGGTAGACGACTTATTAACACAGACCGAATGAAATAAAGGTGGTGGAGAATACTTCTTTCCTGCCTTTTACATCTTAATACTTTTATAAATCCCACTTCGTCCACATCAAAAAGACGTACAGGATCCAAGCTAACATATATAAGGACTAAACCAAGTTGTAAGGACTCATCAGACTCATATGTACGGAAGTTTGTTTAGTTTGTATTTCCTGTAATGTTTTAACATGTAGCTTGTCAAGTTGAAATGCTCCAAAGAACATTAGGGGTCGGAGATTACATCCCTGGGCGAGATGTATCAGGAAAAACAATTGAGGAATGTGAAAAAAAAAAGAAAACTAGACAAAAAACGGTATTACACTGTGCAAGAAATTAAGAAGGCAATCGAGAAAGAAGAAAAAAGAAAGAGATTTGCAGGCATTTGTGCTGTTCCTGTTACTATTCGCATTGTACGTTTTCTTATTGTAACAGCGTTTTGGCCGATGTGGAATCCGACTAGCTTCAAGTGCATCTCCTCGAACACGGAATTCTTTTTAAATTTCGTAATCTGCAAACCGTCTGTCAAGCTAAACAAATCGCATGAGACTAAAAACAGCATTTATTATCAATCAATTCTGAAGGTTTTAATTTCTACTTGACCAAACCTGAATTAAGAAAAAATGGGTATCGCCTCCTGCATTTTTCTTAGTATATCGAAGTACAATCCCTAGCCTCTTTCGCTGTATCACATCAAGTATTTTTGGTGTGGCTAAACATTCGAGAGCTTCGCGATACGATTTAAACAAGGTTCTATTTTCCGCAATTTTTTATTTATCTTCTGCACTATCAATACAAGCGATAAATCGTTACTGTTCATATAACAATATCAACAGTCCAAAATTGTTTTTTTTTGCCAAAAAAGAACTGAATTATTGCGAATCACATCTAATACTTTCTACTTATTCTAAAAAATTAATGCCTGATTTTATTTTGAACTAGCAAGGCCACCCGGCATTGCTCGGGATCTGATAAGACAATGAGAAAAATTTTAACATACCTGTTATTCATAGAATAGAGAAAGATTTTATGTTTATGTATGATTTGGCCTCTTGAGAAAAAGAATATTTACAAACCCTAGGACGGGTATTACACATGTGTATGGAATAATTGTACCGTATTAGAAAAAATTTCCTAACCTAGGGCAGGTAATGTACGACACATATTTAAAATTATTTACATAATTTTATGTTGTACTAAATTTTCGGTATGCCACAAGTAAGAGTGTGTTTGTGTTTACATCAGAGTGCTATAGTGCAGAAGCGCCGGATTTTTTATATAAATGTTATACTACTCGAATATATTACATGAGTTTCTATTTTGATTACTTACGTACGTCACATATAAGAAGTGTTTGTTTTTCATATGGGTACTTCACTATACAAGTACCTTGTGTTCTGGGTAGGATACTGTAAAAATACATTTTTCTGATGTAAAAACGAAATAACGATACTTTTAAATAATGTTCTGCTGAGCAAAATTTTCTGTGCGTCTAGTGTAAGATTTTGTTTGTTTTCATCTGGGTGCTATAGTGAGGAAGCACATTATGTCTTATTTAAAAGTCATGCTATTTTATTATTTAACGTGATTTTTGAGTTTTAATAACATTTATACATGTCACAGGTAGGATTTTCTTTTTATGAGTACTATACTGCAAAAGTAGCTTGTTTCTTGGGTAGGATAATGTACAATTTCCTTATTTCTAATATATAGATGAAACTACTCAATGATTTTACAGTTTTCTATTGTGCAAACTTTTCCGTATGTCATAGGTCAGAGTTTGTGTGTTTGTTCTTATATTAGAGTGCTACCTTAAAGAAGCACCTTATTTCTTATGTAAATGGCATAATACTTGAATATATTACATAATTTTAGGTTTGAATTACTTTTATGTACGTCACAGGTAAGATTTCCTTTGGTTTTCATATGGGTACTATACTGTACAAGTACCTTATTTCTCGGTAGGATATTGTACAAGTACCTTTTTCTTCTAATTAAAAAATGTAATAACTCGATACGTTTATGCAATTTTCTGTTGTGCTTAATTTTCTGTACGTCAGGGGTAAGAATTTGTTTTTTTTTATCTGGGTGCTATAGTGAAGAAGCAGCTTATTTCTTAAATGTAAATCATACTACTCGAATATGTAACGTGATTTTCTGTTTTAATAACTTTCATGTGTGTCGCAGGGCATATTTTCTTTTTTTTTCATATGAGATCTATACTAAACAAGTTCTTTATTTGATAGAATTTCTTGTACACATAAACACATTAAAAAGTAAGTGATCATTGTATGTGATTTCTGGAATATGACACCTATACAAATATACAAACATATATAATACATTCAATTTATAATGATAAATTAATTAGTATGGAATTGAATCCAATACATACTAATATATAATCATATATGCATACTAATCATTCATGATGATCGGTTAATTAGTTAAGAACTGAATCCAATGCATAGAAATATATAAGCATATACACATAATAAAAATTCATACTGATCGGTTACTTAGTTTTGGAGTGGATCCCAGACATAGAAATATATAATCATATACATATAATTAAAATTCATAATGATCGGTTCATTAGTTTGAGAGTGAATCCAATATATATAAATATATAAACATATACACATAATTATCATTCATAATGATCGGTAAATTAGTTTAGAAGTGAATCCGATACATAGAAATATATAAACATATACACATAATTAAAATTCTTAATGATCCGTTAATTAATTTAAGAGTGGATCCAACACAAACAAATATATATTCATATATACATATTTAAAATTCATAATGATCCGTCAATTAATTAAGGAGTGGATCCAAAACATAACACTTTATAAACATATGCACATGATTAATATTCATAATGATCGGTTCATTAGTTAACGCGTAAGTCCAATACAAATGCCATTACCTAATCTATTTACGTGATTATTGGAATGTGACAAATAAGCCGATATATCATATATACAGTATAACTCCTATAATTTGAACATCCGCTTCGTTCAAATTAGGGGATGCTGTTCAAGTTTCGTGATAAAAAAATGTGCCGCAGTTAACTTTAATTTTTTAAGAATTAAGAAATAGTAAATGAAATTCATTGCTATATGATACTTCAAGCATATATTATGTTTATTTTACGATATATTGCAAGTAAGAATTGTTAAATATTATTACCAAGAACAAAAACATTGCACATAAATTAAGTCTACTCTTACTTGTTAGGTATTTATTACCTAAGTTATCATCTACGGAAATCATACATTTATGTAAAATACAGTTTTTGAGTATTCATTGAATGAGTCTCTTTGCAGTTTCTGTTTTCATCGATTGAGCGCTCGGGCGCTGCCATTGTATTCCGTCAGAGATCACGAAAATCTACAATTTCTTCGTTCTGTAGTTTCGTTATGATTATAACTCTTCGAAGTGACATTGCTTGCAAAACATAGTTGTCACTAAATAAGGACTTTTTTCTATACATTTTATAACCGTCTCCATAAACTTTTCTGCATCATTCCATGATATTACTTAATCAGAGTGTTCTTTGTTATTTACATTAGGGTCTAGAGAATAGGACCTGTAGCTATTTTCATCACCATTACTGCCTTCAGCATATTGATCAGTAGTTTCCTCATCTTGTTGCCCTCACATTTTAACATCATTTGCATTAAGTGATTTAAGAACAGCGTGGTTGGTCGATAACAGTTTGGTTTCAAGATTTTTTTCTAGACCCATTATGATGGGTTGTTTATCACTATTTTAAATATAGCAATCTGAAAAGAAAAATTACAGTTAGTGTAATTTTTTTTACACAGTGATCACCACTTATCAAGGCCCGGAAGCCACTCAGGGATAAGAGTTATTGCAAGTACATTACGTTAGTGTGGAGATTTGATGAAGTGTTTACTTAAGGGGAAGTTAATTAGGAATTTGTTAACGTTGGACTTGAAGACATCCAAGTTGTAGTCAGGTGGGAAGCAGACAGACGGAACAGAGTTCCACAGGCGTGCAGTTCTAAGAAAGAAGCTTTGTTCATGGAATCCGCGTTTTGATTTAGGCACAGATATAGAGTGGGGGACATTTTTCACAGTGGATTCAGCTAGACGGGTGTTTTTCCTGAACGATTGGCGAGGGGGGACCAGAGATTGGAGTTCAGACGAGCACCTGCGATGGAAATAACGATAAAACAAGGATAGGCTCGCAACGTCTCTTCTGTGGGAGAGAGGTTGCAGGGTAGAGTAAAGGGCATCCCCCACTAAGTCACGAAGTCTATTTTGTACTCTGTCAAGGCAGGATAGGATGTTTTTAGCAGCCCCTTTCCAGATATGGCAACAGTATTCCATCCTTGGACATACTTTTTAATTATCAATAGCTAATCTATATTAATTACATAGTACTAATATTAACATTTCTGCGCAATATCTGACTAAACCATGTTAACAGTTTTACTGCAACTCCGCATCAAATATGCTAATACAATTTCAATGACGAGGCAGTTAAAGGTTAGAGATAGTCCAGGTTTAGAAGAAGTCCAAATGAGAGGACGTCCAACTTTAGAGGAAGTTCAAATTAAAGAAGTTCTACTGTATTTTGAATATGACCTTTTCTCACGTAAATCAAAAACATTCTTCTGTATTTTTTAATAAATGTGTTCAATACATACCATTTAAAAATCAAGGGGAGATGATGGAGATCGAAACCGTAACACTTGTGCTAGTAATCGGCCAACTTATCCGTTGCACCAAAAAGACAACCACTTTAAGGACATTGTGATATATCCTAATAGATACATTTCACTTTTACTCGCTCTACGCATGCACAGAATGACGACATTGTGCTACGCTCGTCAAGGTGTTATTGTTTTCAAGTTTGAATCCTTTTTTTGAAGCCTTGAGCAATTATTTTAATCGATGAAATACCCCTAATAAAATTCTGCATCAATAATGCAATCTTTGGAGACATTGCACGCCGTCCAACTATCATCCCTCTAGGAGGGATACAATTTGACAAACGGAGACAGAGACACACACATACATTTTGGGATTTATATATTAGATTACTTTTTTACGGAAAACAATATAAAACTCCAATTAAGTATTTTACTCACTATCCATTTTGATGTTCTGCCTTAACACCTTAAAAATAATAAATTCTGATAGTACAATGAACATTAATGAAATTAGAAAAAAAAATCACTAACATGTATTAACATGTAAAAATCAATTGAGTTGATCGATGATTGTATTAGATAGTTAAGATTATAAACGTAGAGATCAGAAATTAAGCAAAATGAGTTATTCTCTTCACAAGAATGCAAATCAACTTTGTTAAGCAAAAATAAAATCGAATTGCAAACTCGGATCAGCTTCCTCTTGTAATAATTTTTAAGTGCGTTAATGATGCATCCCTTTTTATATTGCTGAATGTAAAATTTGCATGACAAACTACATCAATGCGATAATAGAATTCTTCCCAGACGCAGATCATATCATCATACCATGGGTCCTTTCTTGATTGCTGTTCTTATTACACATTTAATAATATCAAAGTAAATTAGTAGCTTTAGAACATAAACTCTACATTTTACGATAAAAATAAAAAAGACTGATGTCTAGAGATATCGTATAGCAATTAATTTAAATGTATTTGCAAACTTTTAAAATCATTGATTAGTATATTTTATGAACTAATCTGTATCGATAAAAAGAATACTAAACTAAAAACAATGACCCGATGTTGTCTGTATGCAAAAAGATTGCTGGTCGGAATATTGTTAAATATACTCATATTTACAATTTTTACGCTAAAAATAATTAAAAATAACGTTTGTAATACGAGATGAAGTAATGTAACAGTATGCGTTGTTTTGAATAAAAACGTATCATTTGAGAACAAAGTTTTCATCTATTTGAAAGGCAATCTACTTTCTTGTTTCAAAACGTTTTGAACTTATATTCTAAATCGTTTTCGAGGCGAAAATTTGAAAATCTTAAACTATATAAATATATTTGCTAATTTACTAATGTAATGTGAAGGATGTGTTTCTAATACAGGCATCTGTAAAACCATAGGTTTTTCTACAGCATTATGAGTTCATTTAATGATCTCAAATCTTACAATGCAACTTAAATATATTATTACGTTAAAATTATATTTAAATACATTATTTAATGAGATAGTCTTTTAATGTTTTATGAGAGAATTCATTAAAATTAATTAATTTCATTTCGTCACAGTCTAATATATTCAGTTATATGAACTTAACTAATCGGGAGAAATTAATGTTGGTATTTTTAGATTTAATACATCAAATATTAAAAGATTGTTAACGTTTATGCTATCATATCGATAACTATAACACCCTAACAACCACAAACTTATGTCTTTAAAAAGATTATAGATATATTCGTATGTGATTATATACAAAACTAAATAGACTCGAGATTAAAGGATAGTGAACTTGTAAAATGGACAGTAAGGCAGAGAAACTTGAAATTTTAGTATTAAAGCGTGCAGGTTAATATAAATTTCTTTACATTGAACTTCCATGTTATGGTCAGTTTGAAGCAGCCTATAGTATGAAGTTCAATTCTCAATTCTTTTAAAGAATTGTCAATGGAACTTCATCATGAAATTTCCGTTTAGTTTTCGGTACACAGAACAAGTTATTAAAATTATATTGTTGTAATTAGATGTATGTTTCTGTTAATTTTTTAAAGTGCATCAATGAATTGGAAATAAGGATATTGTAGGGGAAACTAGCAGACTATTCTGTGAAAAAAAGAGTCAATGAGGAAAATATGTTGCATCTCACACTTGATTTTGAAGTGGTTTTGTATTCTGTTATTTCTGTAAAAATATGAGGTACGTCTACATATGTGTTAAGAAATTCTCGATATTAGGGAGTATTTCACACATACACAGGCAAATATTTGCGCCAGGAGTAGGATAATTATGAAGAAGTAGAATAACACAACAATTTTCCTTGTGACCTTAAAAAAGGTGTCATGTCAGTTTTCAATTTTAAGTCTAAAGTGGAATTGAGTCTGAGGAGTTATGCAAAGGATTTGGCTTCTGAAGGAGTAAGCCATGCATTCACATTGAAGAAGGCCAGATGAGTAGTTGGTGGAAACGTCGTGAAACAGCAACTATGAAGATGAAGATAATAGTCCACAAATAAATAAATACATTATTCATCTCAAATAATTCCAATAATTAATTAACACATACTTACAATGCTTACAATGAAAGATCATATCACTTTACAAACAAACAAAAATATAACCTTGATCGCCCTTCGGGACCCGTAGCGCAGTGGGTAGAGATGTTGAATCCTTACAGTTCCAGGTAACAATTGTCTGAAGATAGCGATTTCAATCCTACGTAAAGCCGGCCGGAGAATTAGTTGGCCAAAATATGGTTAGACGTTAGACAAGAGCTACGGAAAGCAGTATTAACTGACGATAAAGTAAAAAGATTCAGCTTCTTATTCCGTCGTGGTTAACCACCAGACGAAGGAATAGTTAGCCGAAACCCTCAGAAACAACAACGATAAACATAAGGATAATCGTTCGCAAATAAATAAAAAAATATTAAATGGCTTTACTATGGACAGAGATATTGATATAAAAACAAAACTAGTTAATGCATTCACCGATCCTGTGTGATGTTAACGTCAGCAAATCAGCTTTCTCTCTAGAAGGATGAAATCCATTTTGTTTTTCTTGGTGTGGATTGTTTTGGATGAGATCGTAAACAACTTATTACAGATTAAAGTAATACGCCAGTACTGTAGTGAATACAACAGATATCCACTATGTTAATAAACTACAATAAACCAATGCCGGTTCCATTTTTAGGAGGTCTGAATTCAAGATATAATATTTTTCTTACATATATCTATTCCAATCACTTCCCGTTCATTTCAACTAATGTTCTTTTTTTTATATATCGAGGCTAATCACTTGTTCCAAATTCTCTACTTTCTTAGATGATCATTGCAAATCATTTTGCGTTTTTGCAACATCCATATACCATTATCGTATCGCATATTATGGTATTATATATGATTGAGTCGCGATTAGCGGCTCCGTAACCGTCTTGTGTGGAATAAGCCGATGTTGTTCCGCGACATGTATGTACACGTTGTTTTACTTATTGTTGTTGCTATTATTATTATTATTATTATTATTATTATTATTATTATTATTATTATTATTATTATTACCAACTATATATATATATATATATGTATATATATATATATATATATATATATATATATAGTCAATCTATCCAATTAATAGTGTTTTTCTCCTTCGTCGCACAAGTGAGACTGTCTCCCAGTTCGATGTAAGGGTGCATATAGGATAGTCTTGTAGGCCAGCGACATCGTTAAGCATCTTTCCATTGGTATTCCAACACACGTAACTTGGAGGGTTACTAAGCGAAAATGAGGCACAAGTCATAATCCTTTTTTCCTTGGAAGCTAAGGGTGGCGATGGGGTAAAAGGGGCTATACACAGAGGAAATGGCGCGTGGCACGAGAAGACATGATCGAGACAGGCCGCGTGACTTCGAATATATTTCAACGGAAGACAAAAATTGCTCTGACGCACTTTTCACTTTGTGAGAGGTGATCGTTATGGCTATCTGTCTATTCATCTACTTCTCTTTTTCTCTCTCCTATCTCTCTGCCTGTATATCTATATCTATTTATTCTTCGTTCTCACTGTTTCTATCTACTTAATTTCCCTGTCTCTGTATATATATATATATATATATATATATATATATATATATATCCGTCTGTTTGTCTATCTTTATATCCAACTACGCAGGTCTAGATTAAAATATATGCTCATAGTTGTGCTAATATCTCTCTATTTTTTAACTACTTTTCATTTGACTGTCTGTTTCGCTATGTAACTTACTTCCCCCGCCTCTCTCTCTCTCTCTCTCTGTCTTTATATATATATATATATATATATATATATATATATATATATATATATATATATATATATATATATATATGTGTGTGTGTGTGTATATGTTGGTGTGGGTGTTTTATAGACATTAGCCATTTCTATACCAAGGTATGAATATAATAAGGTCACAATAACAGTAAAAATTGTAAAGTAAAAATAATTTCTGTTAAATTTTGCAGTATTCTCAAAAAATAAGATTCTAAAAAAACAGCATGTTTTTTACTTTTCGTAAAACCAGTGAATTTTTAAAAAAGATTCCCAAAAATCTAAAAACGGGAAAATTACAATCACATGTCATTTCTACATATTTTGACACAAACAATAAAAACAACACGATATTTAGAATTTATCTCCAAAATCCAATTATTGCTTTCTTTATTAAAACTTTTCTAAACAGAAACAAAATAATATACAGAACAAATTATTGTATTTGCCCCCTCACAACGCAATCTTATCAGATTTTTTTGGAAGGAGACGATACATATCTTAGTTTTATTTTCATATGAAAATATACTTGAATGATTAAGTAACTTGTATTTTATTTTGGATCACAAACTTTGCCGATTTATACAATTTTACCGATTTTTCAGAAGAAAACAGTTAAGAAATATTAAAATTATTTAAGTTTTACGAAAATCAAAGAATGGTTTATTATATTTGATGATTTTCGAAATTATTTCTTATTTTTTCATTATTGAATTTTCGTGAAAAATGTGAATGATTGTGTCCTAAAACTTATTATGAATAAACAGACAAGCTTACTGCTAATTTTATTTAAATTGTTGCCATTTTTTGATAGTGAATAAAAAAATATATTTAGAAATCGAACGTGAATATTTTTTCTACGGAAGGACAATGACCCGACAATCTCATCGCACCAAAGAACAAATATATAATTTCTAAACCAACTAAGTTGAGCAATTATTATTGAGGAGGAAATTAAATTTCTTTGGGCACGGTATATTTTACAATCAATATTCAATAAAAATGTGACTTTTAGTTTATAAATCCATACAAAAGTTTTGAATTGAAAATAAGTTTCTGAAAGTTAATTTAAGAATTTAATTAAGAATTTTAAAACGTTCATTTTAAGAAATTAAAATTTTATATTTCCTAGAATAAAGAGTAATTTAATAAAAATAATTTAAATATTACTTTTTCGGGCTACAAATTAGTAGATTGATAATAAATAATTATGGAAATGTTATTAGTTAGCGGCCTCCACATCAGTAATACACTAATCGTTTTCGCTGTTGTCTGTTCAACGTGACAATTTCTTTTCTGGACTTACACACTTATATGTGTTGTGTTCATAATATTTCAATCAAAAGGCAAAACTTTTGCTGTTATCTTTCACTTGAGTAACTATTGAGCAAACACTTTCACAAGATATAATATATTTTTTTTACTTAGTTTTTCCCTCCACGTGTAATCTTTTATGTTGCCTGTAAATAAAATCAAAAACCTGCTTCTTCTATAATATCCGTATGTTTTTTTTTGTTGTTGTTTTTATGTTTTTGGTTTTGTTCAACCTTAAAATAAGATTTCCTTCCTTCAATACAGAGTAAAAACTACGGTGAAATAGTTTTATTTTACTAACATTTACTTATATTATTTGTTATGGATGTCGAAAATTAGTGTTATATATATATATATATATATATATATATATATATATATATATATATATATATGTATATATATATATATATATACCGGTTCAAATCTATCTATCTATCTATCTATATATATATATATATATATATATATATATATATATATATATATATATATATACATAGAGTATATATATTCCCTAAGACAAAACGGATACATGTGTATAACGGTTGTATATGGTAGGCAGCACATATGCAGGCGCACATATGCACATATATTTGCACGCAAGGGCGGGCATGTATGTGTACCCGTGACCGTTTCTTTTAAGTATATATGTGTGTACGTGCGCATGTGTGTACCCGTGGATGTGACCGCTAGCTGACCCTCTCCATACAATTAACAACAAAATAAAAACTAAAATATAAATAAACCGAATCATAGCCCCCCCCGCTTCCAAACATAAGCGAACACCCAACAGCTCAAGACATACTTACCAAGAAATCACCTCACCAACGAGACGCAAAAAACTTAAACACTAAGACTCGAATTTTAAAGTAACCCCCTCCTCCCACCCCCACATATTCCCATTCCCCTCATGTATCCCTACGCCCTAAGCCACACCAGAAATGAGCTTCCCATACCCTCCTCCACAAGTTCCTTAACCCCCAAAACTAAAACATTATCAACATACCAAACGCCCCTCACTTTTCCTCCTTGTTCCATTCCTCTCTTCCTCTTCCGCCCCCCTCGCCCCCCTGACCTCATCCACTCTTCCAACTCTTTCATCCCAAACTAGCGAACATTTCTGTAAAAGCCTGAGGACGCTACAGACGGCCAAAAAACGGCCGTGTAGCCGAAATAATAATGTAACTTAACAGAAAGATACGGTAATAAAAAATAAAGCGTGTATACACACACACACACACACACACACACACACACACATATATATATATATATATATATATATATATAAATGTACATTTGGTTCGTTACAAGTTAATAAAACCATATTTCTACGTTACCAATTTATTTGAAATTTTCAGACAACCCATCTTTAGAGTAAAGGGATGTTTTTATGTTATTAAAATAAATTTACCTCGCGAATTATTAAAATATTAAATAAAATAATAATTTTTTTTAACCGTTAGTGCGAATTTGCTTTGTTGATAAAACTGAACTTCCGGTTCGATTCATTGCACAGCCACGAATTGACGAAAAAGAAGTCGATAAGTAAAAACAAACAAAAAAAAACACATAATTCATTTGTTTATTTTCCAATTTTTTTTTAATTTACACATTTTTTCTTTATTATATAAGACCCAAAAAAAAGTTTGTCGCTTGCATTTGAGTTTTTTTTTTTGTTTTTCGATATACGATTTGTTGATAAAGTACAGTTTTTTTTGTCTGCGCTATTTTTTTAAATCGTATTTCCAGGTTTAATTTCAGTTTTATTATATGTTTTTTTAATTCAATTGTAAGGTTAAAATACACCCTCCCCTCCCCATGTTAAGAATGGCTTTTTGAATATTAACGTAATTATTACAACACGGATCACTCTTTGTATGAGTACTGTACTTTCACCTAACAATTTAATAAACAAAACATGGTACTTATGAAGAAAAAGTACCATAATAATATAATAATAGAAGAATAACGTTATTTAGAAAGTCATTCTTAACATGGGAAGGACGTTTTGTTACTATTCTATACTTTCACCAAACAATTTAATAAACAAAAGATGGTACTTATGCAGAGAAGTTATCTTGCTGAAATAACGCTATTAAGAAAGTCATTCTTAACATGGGAAAGGGAGAGTATTCTGTAACTATTTTATATTTTCACCTAACAATGTAATAAACAAAACATGGTACCTATGCAGAGAAAGTACCATAATAATATAATAATAGAAGAATAACGTTATTTAGAAAGTCATTCTTAACATGGGAGGACGTTTTGTTACTATTCTATACTTTCATCTAACAATTTTATAAACAAAAGATGGTATTATGCAGAGAAGGTACCGTGCTGAAATAATGCTATTAAGAAAGCCATTCTTTACATGGGAAAGGGAGAGTGTTCTGTAACCATTTTATATTTTCACCTAACAATGTAATAAACAAAACATGGTACCTATGCAGAGAAAGTACCATAATAATATAATAATAGAACAATAACGTTACTTAGAAAGCAATTCTTAACATGGGGAGGACGTTTTGTTACTATTCTATACTTTCACCTAACAAATAATAAACAAAAGATGGTACTTATGCAGAGAATATACCGGGCTGAAATAACGCTATAAAAAAAAAAACATTAACATCATTAAGATCGCAAATTATAAAAATATATTTAATAAAATAAAAATATTTTCGTAACTGCGGGACTATTCGCTATTTCCGGTAGAAATTAGCCTTTCACGTGCACCACACGTGGACGACTTTCGAATTACAACATTTAACTTTATAATTAATAGATGGGTAAAAAAAATCCCTATTTTTAAAATTATATATATATATATATATATATATTGTACTTTAACCTTACAATTGAATTTAAAAAAAACATATAAAACTTTGATTAAACTTGGAAATACGATTTAAAAAATAGCGCGGTCCGGTAAGTGCACTAGCATTATTTGTTTATCTTAAAATAGCATCCATTTTTTTCTATTGAATTCATTTGCTGTTTTTATTGAAAACTATTTTCTCCCGGATTTTTGATAAAATTTTCCATCTGTGCGTCTCACGTTCGTATATAACAAAAACGTTTTTGTAGATTTCGGTGTGCTGAAAACGAATCTGCAAACTGTTTCCGTCGCAAAATATAGTTTTTATGATATGAAGAAATTACTTTTTCGAAAAGTAGGAGATCACTTTTCCATGTAAATTTAACTTAAAATAAGCACCTACTTAGCATCATTTGTTTATCTTATTTTTTTTATTTTTAAAAGCTTTCCTTGCGAAGACTACCTAAAATAAATTTGTCTAATTCTTAATTTCTTATTTTATTTGGGAGGGGGGAGGTAAATATGAAGAATTACTCCACCCTCGAAAATTCCTTTAAAATTACCACTCTTATAAGTTTTCGGTGTCGCTGAAAACGAAAATAATGTTTATAATTAAGGCAAACGAGTAGTTTACAAGATATGAAGAAATGTTAGTTTTAAAAAGTGGAGGATCACTTTTCCATAATGATTTAACGTAAAATGATCGCCCACTTTGTGGCCACGATTTTTTTTGGGGGGTGGGATTTCTTTTTACCCTTGGAAAATCCTTTAAAATTACCTGTTTAAATTGCAAAATGCAGAAGAAGTCAAACAAAAAACTTTTTGCCAAGAAACACACAGAAAAATTTAAAAAAAAATAGCATCTATTTTTTTCTATCGAATTCATTTGCTGTTTTTATTGAAAATTATTTTCTCCCGGATTTTTGATAAAATATTCCATTTTCGTATATAACAAAAAACTTTTTTTGTAGATCTCGGTGTGCTAAAAACGAATCTGCAAACCGTTTCCGTCGTAACAAAAAATATTTTTTATGATATGAAGAAATTACTTTTTCGAAAAGTAGGCGATCACTTTTCCATGTAAATTTAACTTAAAATAAGTTCCCACTTTCTAGCCAGCTGAGAGAGGGTGGGACTTTTTCCCATGTTTATTGACTAAACAGCTTTCGCTTATGCTTGCGCGTAGCATAAACGAAGGCTACGGCTGTGAAATGAAAAATAGTCCCAGAGTTCAGGGGTTATTACCATGCAAAAGAAATCAAACAAAAACCTTTTTTAGCCAAGAAACACACAGAAAAATGCCCCTCTCTCAGGTGGTCAGAAAGTGGGTGCTCATTCTAAGTTAAATTTACATTGAAAAGTGATCACCAACTTTTCGAAAAAGTAATTTCTTCATATCATGAAAAATTTCTTTTTGCGACGGAAACGGTTTGCAGATTCGTTTTTTGTACACCGAAATCTACAATAAAATATTTCGTTATATACGAACATGAGACGGGCCTTAAAGTAAAATAATACCGGAATTTTGGAGCAGATTTGTCATTTAGTTGTACAAATATCCTCAAACCAGGTAATCACTAAAAGGGACTCTTAAAAGTCGTCACCTGTATCGAGCAAAAGTTTAAAACCACTGATTATATGTCAGTCTACGTCACAGTAACATATATTGAGTGAGTTCCTAACAGTATTTTGTATAGTTTTTGAGTTTAAACTCATTTTCCAAAAATTTCCTCAAACTTAATGTGTCTGATACAGTCTGCCGCCATTTGTATTTTTCAAATATACCGATAATCACTGCATGTTTTCGAACCGATTAAACATTATACATTACATAAAAACGCTACAATCTTATCCAGTTAGGTAGGACATTTACTTTTCTTGCCTTTGGTAACATTTATTTGTTATATATTTATTTTTGACAACTTCTTTGTATCTGTGTTTAGTAATACAAACCCTTTTCATTTAATGTAACGTTTAGTCGGCTCGAAAAACTGTTTATCGGTGTATTTGAAAGATACAAATGGTGGCGGACACTGTTGATTACGTTAAGTTTGAGAAAGTGAGTTAAAACTAAAAACTATACAAAATACTGTCACAAACCCACCGATTATGTTAGCCTATGTCATGATAACATATATTCGGTGGGTTTTTGACACTGTATTGTATAGTTTTTAGTTTTCAACTTACTTTCCCAAACTTAACGTATTCAACAGAGTCTGCAACCATTACTGTTTTTCGAGCCGATTAAACATTTTGCATTACATACAAACACTAAACAATTATCCAATTAGGTAGAAACATAACTTACCTTACATTTCATTTATTTGTTTTTGACAACTTTTTCGAATCTGTGTAAAGTAACCCTCCCCCCATCACTCAAGTATCAATTACAAACTCACATTTTTGTATACAGAAAAAAAAAACATTTAGCGTTTCAACATTTTTGCTACGTTCAGCTTTATCCACTGATTGTTGGTCGAGCCCAAGCCATGATTGACGGTAATCCCGAGGATCAGGATCCATTTCTGCAAAAGTAACATTTTTTTTTCATTTTCGCTTTTTTTTTTGTTTTTGTTTTTTTTTTTTACTTTTTGGAGTGGATTGCTGTACTAAGAATATAAGAAACATGCATTTTCTCTTTTTATAAAATTTTCTATTACACCAAATTGAGCCACAGCAACGCGAGGCAGGGTACAGCTAATATATATATATATATATATATATATATATATATATATATATATATATATATATATATATATATATATATACTTATATGTAATATTCTGAGTTCGTGTAATTCAGTAAATTTTCATATACCAATAGGTTTTAAGCCAAAAATGGTTGATTTAAGGATTAAGCTACAAAATTATCATATTTCCTAATTGAGCCTTAATATACGTTGTTTGCAAAATCAAGACTTCAAGACGAGGTGTTGGTAGCAAGAAAAAGTGTATTTCATTTTACGTTACAAATATTTCAATGTCTAGTTCGACAATTTCAAGCATTATATCGTTTGAATATATATATATATATATATATATTTATATATATATATATATAGTAAGTTATAAAATGTATATGGCAGTATGGCTAGACGTAGTTTAATCTAAATTCGTACGGTAATGATTTGATATTGTTCATTATTCAACAATACGTCGACACTGCGTCTGGGATTGGAAGACACAATCACGTCCTAGAAATTAAACTGTTGCTTACTTGCGTATAGATAAACATATGCATCTATATTCAAAAAATTGTTTTTCTAGTTTACGAATTGGGTTATTCTGTAACATTTATGCGATTCACTGGACGATATTAAGCTGTGTGTTTGGAATTGTTTATGACTTACTAACTAGCTCTACCTACGTATTGAGCACTTTTGAAGTAAATACTTTCGTATATTCATTTATGTGAGTAAATTAAGTAGTTATATATATATGATACAAGAAAACATCTTTTTTCAGTTGACAATAATAATGAAATTCGACATCTAATATTCTATAAGAAATTTCAAGCCCAAAATATTGTATTGAAATCACTTCTTCAAAAATACATTGGTTTTTTTACTGTTTAAGTAAAAGAAATAGTATTATTTATAATTATAAATGCTATTTGGACAATGTAATTACAACCCCTGCCTTATCCCACCGCTGCATAGTGTTATAATTTTATTTAAATAATAAAACATCACATTTATAGCTATAAAGATATCAAAATTGCTAATTGATTTATTTACTAATTGTAATGAAAAAATAAATGTAGTCATATATAGATTTTATTTAAAAATTTATAAACTGTCGGTTCGTCTTTTTAGCGCTTTTCACAGTATGGTTATTCTGTAACATTTATGCGATTTTATATATTAATGCTATTATTTATACATAAATGCTTACTGGATGAAATAATTCAATATTCGAGATAAGGTATTGATTTAAGGAATTCAATTTAAACTTTGTAAATTAAAACAAAATACATTTTATTATTCGCTAAGTAATACAAGTTAAAGTTACAATATACTTATTCCATTGAGTTTTAAACGTATTATTATAACTAAAGTTATAAAGTATTCAAACCCATGCGAAACTTTATATTTGAGTTTTAGCAGGGAAAAATCGGTGCAAAGTGTGAAAAAAATGGAATTTGCAAGCTGAAGTTCAAATGACGAATATGCATGCGTAAGCTTATTATAATTATTTTATGTTTAAATTTTAACATTGCAGCAAACATGTCTTCATAGCTCAGACTTAAACATCAAAGAAAAACTAAATTGAAAGTTAAATGTTTTGGTTTCGATTATCGGTATTGGCGCACGATTCATTAAAAACTTTTTACATCAAATATATAGATTTGATCCAATATAATATAATAATATATAAAAAAAATCTACATCATATAAAATTTAAGCGTATTTAACGATCGAGCAATATCGAACAGTATGAATCATATACATACATACATCTCTCTCTCTATATATATATATGCATATGTATATATATATATATATGTGTGTGTGTGTGTGTGTGTATGTATATTGAAAAAGTAGGAATGTACACGTTATAGTGATGATGGCGTACATGAAAAAAACCCGAAATGTATCTCAATAAAAAATAGACATGTTTCTGAGGCAAGAATATAGAAAGAATAAAATAGTTCTACAAAAAGAAATAGCAAAACTATGCAATATTTATGTCAAACAGGTCATCATGGTTCTCACGTACCATTTTCGGAGGATGACAAGGAATAAGCATTAAATCTAGCAGAAATCACAAACACATATACGTGTGTGTGTGTGTGTGTGTCTGTGGATGTATTTATATACGTAATTTCTGAAAGTTCCAGTGTGTGTGCATGCATTGTCCTAATCGCAAAATGTAATTCTGAGACCCGCCAAAATAATGTTAATATTTGGGTCTGGCGTCGACGGCAGCCCCTTGTGTCAAGCGTGGATGGTATTGGAGTTTTTGGACGAATGATACGATAAAAGTAAAAAGGCTGAACCTCGGAGAATGGATTTTTTTTCTTATTCCTCTTACAATGCTTTTTAGTCTTGTAAAAATATAAAATATGATATGGATGTTTGTTTTCCTCTATTTTTTCCGTAAAAATTACTGGTTTGTTCTAAGGGCGAGGGGGTAAGCGAGATTCACTGGACGATATTAAGCTGTGTGTTTGGAATAAAATATGCAACTTTTTTGTTTTTCAACTTCCATAGAAAAAAAGGAAGATATATATATATATATATATATATATATATATATATATATATATATACAACATATACATAGATTTACAGACGGACATAAAATCAACTCTCATATGATCTAAAAAATATATATTTTCTGTAGTGTATCGATTCAGATACATAGAAGAGTATCTGTAACTATCTTTATATGATATATTCCGTTTAATATTATTATATTGTAACCATGTGTTATGGAAAATTTAGATTCGGAACATTTAACTTGTACACCTTCATAAAATAGTCCTGATATAAAAACAAGATAAACAATTTTATCATGGTGGGAAATTGAAGTATTCGGACTACAATTCTCATCAAAACATTTCGTTTAAATCCCCAACTTTTTTATGCGTCTTCCCAAACTCGAGAATCGTTATGTCAAACTCTAAATTGTGTGCAGAAATTTAAATTGAAGCTTAATTTTACTTACGGTCGTTCCTCGGCTATGACCGCGTATATGTAATTCTTGAATATGTTGTTGGTATTACCTGTAAATAACCCTCCAGAAGAATGCCACGTAGAATTGAATATTAATACACATTTAATCCGTTGCATCAATTCTCTATGTTGATATATTTCTGAGTTTGACAGGACGTCTCTAGAGAAGGTCGTAGGTTACATCGACCGAAAAGTTATAAAATAGTATAGTGTATATGAGCGGTAACCAGAATATAAATGTATTTAGAATATGGAGAATGTAACGTTTAATGCCACAGTTATTAATGGAAACAAGATTAACAAACTAGAAGGCGCTTATTGAGGCTGTGTAAAAAAATTCAAAACATCCTGCTAACTACCACTCTTAAAATTGTTTATAAATTCACAGATTTTTGTAAACCACATACGCACACACACACACACACACACACACGCATATATATATATATATACATAAATATATGTATATATCTATATATATACACATATATATATTTATATATATATATAAATATAAATATATATATATATATATATATATATATATATATATATATATATACGGTGAGCAAGTTACAGGTAACAAGAGACATAATCTATCTCAATATCCTCTAAAGAGCTATGTAGTTACTGACCGAAAAATGCTCATGAATATATAGCAAAATAGAAATGCTTATGTAAAACTAATAATATATATTTATTATTATTATATATATATATATACCCGTTCACATACACCTTCCAAGATAAAGATAGAACCCAGGATTAGATAGAATCGAGCAATTGCATCGACAACGGACAACGCCAGACACAAAATGGGTTTCGATGTACTGCATCTCTACAGTGACGTGCTCAGACATAGGCGCGAACCCAGGTCGTCGCACTCATGAAGTGTGCAATACTGACGATCTAACCATATAGGCCACGGCGCAATCTATTGACTCTGCCTCGATTTTTTTAAATGCTTATATTTTTTATCCATTTCTACACTCTACGATGTGACAAGCAATGTCTAATATATATATATATATATATATATATATATATATATATATATATATGTGTGTGTGTGTGTGTGGGTATATATATAATATAAAGCCGAATGTGTGTGTGTGTGTGGGTATATATATAATATAAAGCCGAATGTGTGTGTATGTGTGTGTGTCTGGTCACGAATAGGCTCCTGTATGGTTACTATGTTTAAAAAAATTTTTAAATTAAAATTAAATTATTTTTTTTTAAAACTGATTACATATAATGATAGAAGATATATCGAGACACAGGAATAGATATGTTTGATCTGGCAGAACGGTGGTTTATTTAAACTTTGGAGTCTGCGTTCGCGACTGGTCCAGAAAGTATGAAAATAAAAAAAATTAAAAAAAAACGTTTACAAGTGTTTTTTTTTCTTATATAGATGTGCATAATAATACTTTGATAAGTATGTTTTAACTTAAATAGGGATGGTATCATAAAATTGTGGGGTCTGCGTTCGCGCTTGGCCTCCATGGAATGGAAATAGGGACACACTTTGATAAAGACTTTTCAGATCTATCTGCGTAAGTATACTTTGATAATTATGTTTCAGTTTGATGAAATATGGTATAATAAAATTACGGGGTGTTCGTTCGCACCTGACCTCCATAGAATGGAAATATGTCACAAAGTTTAACAAGGTTATTTAATATAGATCCACAGAATATTGTGATAAGTGTTTCAGTGTGAATAGGTATGGTATAATAAATAATTATCTATTTTATTTTTACTTTCATCATATGTTACTTTAGTTTTGTACCCCCAAATTCGAAGCTATCTCGTTACACCCCTTCTTTTTCATAACCTATCATGCTTTCATAAATCAGAGTCCATTTTCTGTAGTCAAAAGCATAAAAACAAAGCTGGCTTTCCATGACACTATATGTAAAAATGTAGGCAAATTTGGGCATAAATTATTGGTTTGAAAATATATGATCTGTTTTACCAATTGTAATCAAATTGTAAGCCTAGTATTGTAATCTAATCCTCTAATCCTCAAAAAGCATGCAAATTTTCACTTACCTTTGTTCCAGAGAACAAATTATATGAGCATTTCAATATATAATTTGTATTTAGTATTAAGTGTATATATATATATATATATATATATATATATATATATATATATATATATATATATATATATATAGAGAGAGAGAGAGAGAGAGATACACTATTTTATTGGTAATATTTTAAGTTTAAAATCTCAGCGACTAATGATCAGAATTCAACAAATTACGGCTCGTAAGAAAAGTAATGATCTATTTTGTGTAGGGGGTTAAATGACAGTTGCCTCTTAGGTAGCACATTCAAGGAATTATCCATTATCCTGATTATAATTTTAGCCATTTTTTATAGCCATAAAATGTGTTGGTAAATGTGCAGTTTCTTTCCCTATCAAAAAATCTTTTAACATTACTATTATACGTGTGCGAGGGCGCCAAAAACGAACAAGAACGTTTAAAATTCCAGGAAACAAGTAGAAATTACAGTTTCAAAATATTGGGTATCACTTTTCTATATTAATGCGACGCAAAATAACACCCACTTTATGACCACGGTTTTACCGGAGTCTGTTATTTTTACTGTGACCTGATAAAACAACACAAAAATTTACTTAAAAAAACTTGTTTTCTGTAAGTTTTTTGTGTGCTGAAAACGAATATTGCGTTTAAATTTTTGGCAAATATGTATTTTTACAGGTTTTAAGTAAACAGTATTTTCCTGATTTTAAGTAAAATACGCTTGCGTGTACAACAAGTGCCACGACATATTCCATGAATAATTACATTCATAATTATCCGGAAAAATACATATTTACTGAAAATGTAAATTTTTCAGTCCACCCGAAAACTATAGAAAACAGTTTTTAAGGTAGGTGTTATGTTGGTCTACAAGGTCAGGAATACCAAATAAAAACCACATCGAAAAAACTAACAGGTTACCCCTCTGTCACAAAAAAGGTGACCATAAAGTAGGTGTTCATTTTACGTTAAATTAATATAGAAAAATGATCTCCCAATTTAAAATTATAATTTCATCCTATCTTTGAAACTACTTGTTTCCTGGGATTTTAGCTGTTATTTTCGTTTTCAGCACCATAGACAACCTACAATAGTGTTAATTTTAAAGGATTGTTTAGGTGGCAAGATATTGCACCTTTACCAATATCTCGATCATAGTCATTTTATCCTAGTTTTGCATATAAATTACAAAATATCTGATATTTCCCCAAAACAGATAACCTTGGTGGAAGAGAGACAAAACTTGCTGCTATAGTTTCAAATGATCTGAAATAACAGCAAAGGGGGAACTTAATTCCAAATATTTATCATGTTATATCTCCCCTCTTTGGTTTCCATGCATAAAGTTAATTTCACATTGTGTGAAGAAGATTATTTGATACTGGAGATATTCATAACCATACCCTCTTTCCAAAAGAGGGGAGATATGATGTATGATAAATATTTGGAATCAATTCAACTCTTTGCCGTTATTTCAGATCACAGATCATTTGAAACCATACCAGCAAGTTTTAGTCTCCCCTCCATCAAGGTCAGAGGTTTTGGGAATATATATATATATATATATATATATATATATATATATATATATATATATATATATATATATATATATATTAGTGTGTGTGTGTGTGTGTGTGGATTCCTTCAGTCCTGGCAGACTATAGATATACACTGTAACGATGCCTGCGCTGAAATTTGTGTGGCAAGAGTTACATAGTCACCAACCACGCCTCTCCTGAGTCGACATTGTTGCATACCAGTGGTAACTTGAGGTACAGACCGACTTGAAACATGCCGAGATGAGCGGAGAGCACATACAGCGCCTAGATTCCCCAAAGGCTCACCCATCCGGTACTAGCCAGGCTCAACGTTGCTTAACTTCGGGGATCTGACAAGAACCGGTGTGTCAACGTGATTATATCGTGTGTGTGTGTGTATATATATATATATATATATACTAACCGGCCGCCCGGCGTTACCCGGCCTTAAAATCCGCATAAATATTATATTTCAATTAATGCAAATTTATTATTTATTATAAACAGAAATGCCGCAGGTGTTAAACGAAACGTTAAATTCCTTTAAAAAATGATGTAAAACAACGGAAAGAAATTGAGATATACGCATGCGAGTATTATCCTTTTTAAAACAGTTTACTTCCTGCAAGAAAAAAAAACACTCGAAGTAAGATTGAAACCAAAACCTCAAAACAATGAATCTATTACGATAACCATAATGCCAGCTTGACACGATCTATAAATCTATTTTCAAACCTTATCATAAACATTAGTAATCTCTCATGTGTATTCGTTAAACAGCTCACAAACAGATAAAAAAAATGTGAGGCCTTTCACGTACAAATTTGCAATTTTGACCTTTTAGCAGCACTTTTACCGAATGCAAACAGATTAAAAAGATTTCCACATTTCCAAATACTCTATATACAAAATTTCAAGTGTGTAAATAAAAATTGCGTTGAGTATATGAGTTGAGAATTGTCTTTTCACCCCCACACATTTTATTTGCGTAGATATAATAGCCCCCCATCTGCGTTGCCCGTCATATATTACGCATAAATAATATATTTTAATTCAAACAGAAATTGAGCCGCGTGCATGCGAGTATTATACTCTTTTTTAAACAGATCACTTATTATAAGTAAAAAACGTACTCAGGCTGAGATCGAAACCAAAACCTAAGAAGAGTAAATCAAGAAGGAAAACTATTACATCAGCTTACTGCTAAAACATATTTTCAAATCTCGTGAAACAGTAGAAAAACACATAACAATCTGATAAGCCTAAATACAAATTTTTCAATATAGAACTCTGCAGGTCGTTTTCCAGGATTAAAACCGATTTTTTTGCTATATATCTGAATAACCTATATACTTAATTTCTATTCTATAGAAAAAATCGTTGAGTATATAGGTTCAGAAATGTTTGCTAACACACACACATCCCCCCACACACACATATATATATATATATATATATATATATATATATATATATATATATATATATATATATATATATATTAAGATCGATATATCAAGATCGATATATTGATAAATATAAAAATGCAGCTATATATGTTAGATAACGATTTTTGTATAGCAGTGCCAATAAATACTGATCTCTTCTGTAAGACATTATGACTTATTAGCGGAAATATCAGGCAATCACGTTGCCGCTGTCTTTAATTTAGCGTAGGGAGTGTGCGCTTCACACAAATCCTATCCATTACTCTAGCAGACGAGTCAGAATTTGTAAAAGAATAAAAATGTGTAGGATTTCTAGAAGTGGACGGAAAAAAATACAAACAATAATTTCCTAATGAAAAAGAAGAATACAACGAAGAAAGATGTTCGAAACGAAAGAGCATGAAGTAAATAAAGAAGGAGGATTTCAGAAATAATTAGAAGACGGCAAATAAGAGAATTAGAAGAGGAAAACGAAAAACAATGTAAATAGACAAGGAATATAAAGATAAAGACAAAAACAAGTGGTTCTAGATTAATTTAACAAAACAAAAGAGAATAAAATTAAGAATAAATAGTTTTACGAATAGAAATAACAGAAATGTGAATAATTTAAAAGAAACGTGAGCAGTTTAATAAGGTGAACTTTTATATATCTCGTTAAAGGACAAACAATTTTAAAAATAAAACGTATTCGTAGATGAGGAAGACAATTGGACGAAGAACTCAAAAGGAAATAATTTGCAGAAGACGAAAAAGAATTAATTTCTTTTTAACTAAACGATGTCGAAGTATTAAAATACTATTCTTACTACTACTATTACTACTACTACTACTACTACTACTACTTCTACAAATAATAATTACAAGAAAAGAGAGGGGGGAAAAAAAGAAGAAAAACGAAGGAGAAAAGAAGCAGAAAAAGAACCATACTGTGTTTGTTTCGGCTTTCCTACTAATATGTTACATAATAGCCGAGTGGGATGGGTGTATCCCATCGAAGATTTAATGAAGGAAGAACTGCATTTGCTATCGGCCATGTTTTCTTGCCGGTGCGGCAAATTTGATTTAATTGTCAGCCAGATGATGGGAAAGCAATAAGAATTTATTGTGTCCGTAATTGAGATATGAAATCTCTGTGAGTTCCCCGAGGACGGATTAATAGGGTAAGAAATTAAAGCATGCTTTATTGATGTAACGCAGCGAAACCGTTTGTCTATATGTAAGTAGCTTACACAACGTTGTAACAAATAAAATTTACAACTAGAGTTAGCGATAATGCAATGCTCTCTCTCTCTATATATATATATATGTATATATATGTATATATATATATATATATATATATATATATATTGTTTGAAAATTTCACACACTTATAAACGTTTTATCTAAATATTAAGAACAATGCTGTCACCAGAATGGCTGTGTTAAATAAGGATTCTTACGCTCATCTACGTTACACAAACAAATTGCTTTCAGCAACATTGATTGACTACTTCTATATTAAACACGGATTCCAGCACCTTACTCATGACACACAGGAGACTGATCGGCTTGTATTGAGATAGAGATGACCGATCATCTAAATTTTGATTTATGGGACACACTGATGAGGGTTCCCCGAGTGTTGTGGAGCAATTCTCTTTAAGACAGCGATTGAACAATTTTGTAAATATGGGAGATAGTTTTAGTTGAAGCTTTTTTCATATAAGATAATTTATGACATCCTTGCAACATCGAAAGCTATCTCTTATGTAAGTACAGATGGCATGCCCATGTCGACCTTGCGGGTCAGATTGGCTGTTTCATTAGATATCCTTTTATTTCAGAACTCATCTAGGGATATTGCCAGTTTCGCCTAGAGATAATGTCTTGTTTACTCCCCTGTTAATAGATTTAAACCTCTGGAAGGAAGAAATAGATGTGGGAGGATCTACGTTGAAAATTGTGTCTGGGTTTAATCGTAGATTTTTCTTGAGACTTATCGTTTTTTGAAAGATTTCATGATTGAATTTGTGGAACAGGTCGACTGTTTTGCTTAGAGCAGGGCAGAGAAAACAAGTAAGGGAGAAAAAGTAGTGACTCATTTTTTGCAGACTATGATAAAGTAAACACGTAACAATTACCCACTAAAATGGCATTGAGAAGCCCTACCAAACCATTAACTAAATTTCAATAGAGCAGCCTAAGTACTTTGCACCTGCAAACAAAACGGCCTCCTTACTGGTTAGTCCAATGTTCCAGTCCCTGACTATCAGACGGATAACTTCAGCCCTGTAAAACGTTTACCTCCCGCACCTTTACTAGTGACATGGCTACAAGGATAGACACAGAAATAGATAATTTCCATCTCAGAAAATTGTCTACGAGAAATACTGACGACATAGAATGCAGCTTTTTCTTCTCCCTTTGTCATTAAAAATCTCTCGTTTTAAGGAGGGCTAAGGGAAAATAGGAGAAGCGAGAGTTACGTAAGCTGCAGACAAGGGATCTACAATGTATTGTCTGCTCACCATTAAAAAATGCTAATAATATCAAGTATTCTACTTAATATAAGTAAAATTAGCCTGCTAAAGGAAATTTCCTTTTCACTAACTTAAATAAAGAAAGAATTGAGTTGGCAAAGTTAACGTATATAATTCTTGAACACCTCTGCTAATTTCCTCGATTCATTCCCGACTTAACTTTGGCCCTGGATATGAACTTAAACTACATCCGATGGTGAGGCATCAGCTTGTGAGCTTTCGGGAGTGTTGAGCCACCCTTTAATTGGCATTACTCCCAGGTCCACTCTGACTCGGAATGGTAGTACCTGTTAGGGTCTCAACTATGGGTTAAATAAAAACCGACTTGAAAAAAAAAATTCTATTAAAAACTTTTCTTCCAAATTACTGGATTCAGCATTAAATAACCTAAAAAGTGTTGATATACCGTAAAACCAAAACACCCAACCAACCAACCGACTTGACTTGAATGAAAATTGTCTCCCCATTTTGCTAATAATAGACGCTAGGCGGCGCATTTACTAGTATGGCAATTCGTCAAGATACCCATTTTAATAAATTGGTCATACTTTTTTCCTCGTGGCCACTAAAAGCAAGACCCGTTCGGTGGTCTCAATGGTGATTTTTAAATGTCCAGGTTGGGAAATCCGCGTGGTCGCAAGTGGAAAATTATATGAAAATTTGTTTTTCTCGTGATAAAAGCTTTGTTTAGGTGCAAATTCAAACTGTAAGTTTATTAAGCCATTAAACGCAGATTTTAAATAAATAAACGATTTGTTTACAAATTGAACATTTTAACGGAGAAAACATATCTTCATATAACGTCCAACACTACACAGATATACCAACGTGAACATGTAAACAGATATACGAACGTGAACATGTAAACAGATATACCAACGTGAACATGTAAAAATCACCGTTAATAACACCGAATGGACCTTGATTCCAGTAAAGCAACTGGCCCTGATGGCATCCCAATTATAGTGTTAAAAAAGCTTCAACCAGAACTTGCTCCCATACTTACGAAACTATTTAAGCGCTGCCTTAAGGAGAAGTGCTTTCCGACCCCCTGGAAGACCTCATCAGTTTGCCCTGTATTTAAGAATTCAGGTGATAAGTCATCTCCCTCTCATTACAGACCAATAAGTCTTTTCTGTGTTATGAGTAAGTTGCTGGAATCCATATTAAATAGAGAAATAGTCAACCACCTCAGCAGGAATAATCTTCTTAGTGACACACAATATGGTTTCCGCTCTGCAAGATCTACCGCAGATGTGCTGACAGTTATATCTCACAGGATTAGTGAATCTCTTGACAAAGGCTTCCTTTCTAGGGCAATTGCTCTTGACATATCAAAGGCCTTCGACAAAGTATGGCATAAGGGTCTACTTCAGAAGATTTCCAGCTACGGTATAACTGGAAATGTTTTCTCAATCATTAAATCATTTCTCTCCGATAGGCTCATAAGAGTAGTGGTAGATGGTCAAAAATCGGAGGCCTGCAATATAAATGCTGGAGTCCCTCAGGGGTCAATCCTGGGCCCAACTCTCTTCCTGATCTACATCAATGACCTCCCTAAACACATACTTAAATCATTCGTTGACATCTATGCTGATGACACGACCATCTATGGCAACACATCAAAGGCTGTAAATGACAAAGTTGTCTCTGATTCTCTCTCCTCTGATCTCGAGCGCGTGCTTCAGTGGGGGAAGATGTGGCTAGTTACCTTTAATGCATACAAAACCAAACTCCTATCCTTACATCATCAATGCTCTGATCCCCAGCTGGCATCAATTGTGATGGACGGCTTTCGTCTGGGTGAGGCCCCGTGTTTTGACAAGCTTCTGGGTTTGACCTTTACTCCTGATCTGAAATGGAACACGTACATCAAGTCTGTTGCCAAGGTCGCTGGAAAGATGGTGGGATCCTTCTACCGCTCCAGAAGATATCTCACTACTGATGAAATTCTCTATCTATATAAAAGCCAAGTACGGCCAAGGATGGAATACTGTTGCCATATCTGGGCAGGAGCTGCCAAAAACAGCCTATCCTGCCTTGACAGAGTACAAAATAGACTTCGTGGTTTAGTGGGGGATGCCCTTTTCTCTACCCTGCAACCTCTCTCCCACAGAAGAGACGTTGCAAGCCTATCCTTGTTTTATCGTTATTTTCATGGCAGGTGCTCGTCTGAACTCCAATCCCTGGTCCCCCCTCGCCAATCTTTCACGAAAAACACCCGTCTAGCTGAATCCACTGTGAAAAATTTCCCCCACTCTATATTTGCGCCTAAATCAAAACGCGGATTTCATGAACAAAGCCTCTTTCTTAGAACTGCACGCCTGTGGAACTCTGTTCCGTCTGCCTGCTTCCCTCCGGACTACAACTTGGATGTCTTCAAGTCTAATGTTAACAAATTCCTAATGAACCGCCCCCTTAAGTAAACACTTCATCAAATCTCCTCACTAACGTAATGTACTTGCAATAACCCTTATCCCTGAGTGGCTTCCGGGCCTTGATAAGTGGTGATCTCTGTGTAAAAAAAAAAAGACATCACACCACGAGTAATAAAAAAAGGATGAAAAACCTGTGTCTTTCTTGAGAAAGACCTGATTACGGCGAAAGTTTCGATTTATAATTAAATAAATGTGTTTTTTTCTGTAAAAAACATCTGAGTTTAATTGGCTTACTAAACTTACATTTGCCATATATATATATATATATATATATATATATATATATATATATATATATATATATATATATATACAGTACAACTACTTTTTTAACTCAGCTTAAGAAATAAAAATAAATATATCTCGCATAAAAACCTTACGCCTATAAAATGTGGAAGGAAATGTATAGAGATTAGTTGATTACTTAGTGATCGAATCCTATACACAAAAATACAGAAACATGTACACATACTTATTTTTATTTAAATTTAGTATGTGGTTTAGATAATAGCGGCATAGGAAACATTCCCTCCAAAAAATAAAGGTCATATTACTTCCGGGGTAAATATCAAATTCCTTCCGCTCTTGCTTTAACCCAGCTAACACGTTAAACAGGGTTGACACGTGATGTTTGTTATAGTTTTTCATGCGGACAATGAGCTTCACTTTTGATAAAGTCCAGTCTCCATCTATCTCGATGACTAGAACTAAACTGACAAGTGCTGATCTGCCAAACTGACAGACATAAATTCTCCGACGGGTTATTTCAACGATGAAAGTCAGAGACGCCTGCAACAAAGAATACACATGTTCATAATGTAGACAGGAGACCAAATCGTTTAACATCTTCGTTTTAGAATTATTGAAACAAAACATGGACATGTAAATCGAAAGTATAATGTCACATAATTATTTTATAAATAGACAGGAATAATAAATTATAGTCTTGTTTTCTGTGAGTGCATCAGCTACTTGAGGAATATATAGTAAAGTGATTGTTTGCCTTGAAGCTTTTTATATGTCAGAACTATAAATAGAAGGCCCTATAATGAGCGAGAGAGAACTGATATTGTCAGTATAGGAGCATACTGAATTTATTTTCGTTTAAAAGCGTGCTGAACGAGGAATGCATATTAAAGAAACGTCGGATTTGAGTACACATGTTTAATAGATTAAAAAATGATCACCTTGCTTTTATCATTTGTTTTGTAGATATTTAGAAATCAATGCTTTGGAATATAATGTGGTAAGCGTGGTTTGTTTATGAAAATCGTCCCAGGCATGAAATCACTGTATATAATGAGTTCCAAATAATGCTTCAATATCAAAGATGCTAAGGATAAATATACGAAAGAGAGATTCCCAACCAGAAAACAGCAAATCCATTTGTCCCAAACATCACTATATAAGATGTAAGGACTAAAAGACAAGGTACGGAAAACGTGCGTTGACTGCCGAAAGTAAACACAACAGCTTCTAACAAAGTTTACACAATGGGTGAGTAGCGTGCCTATTATACGAAATAATCCCTTAAATCATCCATGCTGAACATGAACAGGGAGCACATGTTGCAACTAGGTACATTATCCATGCATCACATAAACTCTATTATCGGAGTGGAGGGAAAAGTTATTGAATAAAATTTGAAATAATATTTATATTTATCTTTAAAAATGTTTTTTAACATGGAATATTTGTTCTGTTTGGTAACATTTTTGTTTGATGATATTTCTTATTCTGACACGTTTTCCACTTGAATGAAAATGGCTACTAATTGGAACCGGGTCTACAAGGACACCATGTAGGTAATTGAGCAGATAGATGTATGTACACATGAATTTCGGCGTATCAGTACCGTCAGAAAACCTAGGAACTGGGAAGGAACTTTAAATCTAGCAGTTCGAGATGATGAAATAATTATTCTTTCCGGCATGTAAGGATTTCAACATACAAAGTTGCAATTTTCTGTTTTTTGGGGTAAGTCGTGTGTGTTTATATTCAGGTCCACAAATGTCACAGGTTCGTCAAAGCACATATAAATAAAATATTTCCAAAGCAGGCACGAGTCAGCAGCATTTAAAGAATGGGACTGGAGTTGAATTTTGGTTCATATTATTACGTTGAAAGCTGTTTTTGGACCCTGTCTAACTGCGAGAGACTAATAGTAAATGCACCAGTCCAGGTGCTCGCCTGATTGGTGTCTTAATAGCGATATAGGACGGCGTTTAGTATGACTAATGTTCTGGCACGGTAGGGAGAGGCCACCTTTTTTTGCAGAAATCTTGACAATGTCCTCATTATATTTATTCCAGTGCATATTGCCTGTTCATATTAAACCAAATCACACTTCAACTTAATATATCATAAATAAATATATCGTATAAAAGAATATATAAATCTATAATATATAAAGACTATATATATATATATATATATATATATATATATATATATATATATATAACATATAAAGAAGGGCTTACGAATTCAACTTAAAAAACCGAAAACAATAAAAACCCAAACAACACTTATAAGAAGAATGCTTAAGCCTTAAAAACAAAATGATTTGTGCAGATTTTTAATCAAATATCATAGTTTAATTTGTCTTCCGTTAATTTAAAGCAACTATCAAGAGGTATCAAATTATCGATGAATATATTATGATGTATATACATCGACAGGATATATATAGATTTTACGGTGAACAATGTTTTGCTTGAGCTGGACTGAAACGATGACGTTGACATAGCAACATGTTATTTTAAGTGGATAACAAATACGTGTTCATGAGGACGAAAGGAGTCAATACTTTACGGCTAGAATCTTACACTAATGTTATTTATTGAAGAATAGAGGAGTATATATAATACCAACTACTTACATAATAAATTGAGTCTGTAAACATTTAAGACTTCGATCAACATTTAACATGACAGTAACAACCGGGACAAATTCACTCGAATGATGACACGTTACACATAGATTTCATATAAATGTGTCAAGCTTTCGGGTATTTCTATGTTTTGACTTCAGATTTTGATGTTGACTCAACCGGCTTTCAATGTGTTTTTTTTTTCTCTCATCTTCTCTCGGTTTGCTTCGATCGACTTCTTCGAATGACTAACGTCTCTGTGTATATTAAACTATTTAGTTGTGATTACGTAATTTGCACGTCCACAAAGAATCCTATCAACCGACATCTGTATCACGTATCTAGATATTATAGTGAACGCGCATGCCATTTTTGCTGAAAACATATTTGTTTTTTATTTATCTGGAAGATTTTTCTTGTTATTGGTTATAGAACTAGTCAATTCAAATTTCTTTTTAAAAAAAGTAATTTAACAATATCTGTTATTGATTCGCATTTTTCACTTAAAAATCTATTCAATCTACACGGTCATAATAATGCTCTTGCTCAGGTAATTCGGGATGTTACGGAAGTGGTAATATGCAACATAGAGTGGTTGCACACATCGGACACATACATATCCAATGTAGATTTAATGGAAAAAATGTTTTCGTGTCACGGATAGACTGAGCATTTGAGAAATAAGTAGAAAAGTCACCTATAAAACCTAAGAAAATAAAAAGAACGCTCAGATTACCTCTGGGGTTCGTATCATTTTGCCATTTTTAATTGTTTTTAATTTTGCCATTTTCTGATTGTTTTTACTCCAGTCAAAACATTGAATAGGATTGACACGATCCCTCGAATAGATAACATTTTCCTTTGTACGGACACCATTTCAACGTGAAAATTACCGCATCGGGGGATTGACATGTGATGATCCTAAAACAGGAGCAAAAAAACAAAAAACAAAACAAAACAAAAAAAACGATATACTTGAAATCCCTGAGGGTTTATTTCGAACTTGAAGTTTTCAAGCACTTTAAGCTAAGCACACAGCAGTCATGGAATTAGACAGTTGGCAAACGTAAGAGTGGTAAAATGTTTATTTAAAAACCAGATCTGATTGGCGGTAGAAAATCTCGAGTTGAAATAATTTGTTCATATGTCACCGTTTTCTTAATTCAATTTTAAAAATAAAATTTAATTCAAGTAAATGCATTTCATTCAAAAATTGCGTTATTTTTATATGAGGGAGGGACTCAAACATTAATTTCCGAATGAAAATCATTTATAAACACTATTTTAAAATCATGAGAATGTCTCCGATTTCTCCAGTTGTCAAACGGCATTTTTGTTTGATTACGACTTTCAGTTGGTCACTGTCTGACATCTTTGGTCCATCAGAACAAAAAGCATCTATCATTGAATTATCTTTTTCGGAATCGAGCAAAGTCTTTTAGCACAACCGTTCTGTAACAAACTTATGCACATACGTATGCCATATCTTAGTGCAAGTTTGTTAGTCTTAATTTTGTGTAATGAAAAAAATCACCAGATGCAGTTTATCTCCTGCTAAACAATCAATTTGTAGACGTAAAATCATATATATATATATATATATATATATATATATATATATATATATATAAAATCTCAGTTGCTCAGAAACTTATTTGACGCTGAATTCTACATACTTTACGCTGAATTCTACATACTTTACCGCTGAATTCTACATACTCACTACAGGACCTGAATAGATGGAATATAACATTATCTTTTATAGGTTAGAAAAATTATATCTCAAAGGAGAGTTTTAGACAACGAACTAACTATGAGAAAATATTTTGAAATGAAAAAAAATAATATATAGGATATTAATCATGTCCCGATGCATAGGGAAAATGTAAGAAATCGGTTTTAATACAGGAGAATGGGGTAGAATATCATAAGGTGAACACAACAAAATCTCTGATGGAACATTCTGATAGAGTACACAAATATTCCTGAATCAACTCATATACATACGTCAACACTACAACAACAACAACAACAACAACAACAACAGCAACAACAGCAACAACAACGAAAACAAAACAGGACATGCCTAGGAGAGTGAGCCGGGACTACATTTTTCTGAAAAAGAAAGTTTGAGATTATAACTTGCAAATATCTAATTATCTTATGCGTCATTCTTTTCGGGCATCCTGTACAGATAAATAAATTGACACTCAAAGAAAAAAGCTTGTACATACAAAAAGTGTTTGTTTATGTTAACGGCTGATAGCAGTTAGATCATTGCGAAATTGCAGTAAATGTTTGAAATATTAATATTTTATACTGACTTACTTTTGGTATTTATTTAAAAAAATATATTTATAATATATCACCGTTTAATTGTAACACCTCGAAAAAGAATGCGATTTAATATATCAAATTAAATAATAAAATCTGACACGTAGGCCGGTAGTGCAGCATAAAAGATGAATAATGACCAATCAGTTGCATATGGCAATCTTCTAGAGAGATGATCGTTTATTCCCAGACGGCTTAATCCATCTCTACAGATTATGAACAAATATCCAAACAAAATTGGCAAACAGAACGCGAAAAATCTCTCAAATATTATTGTTCTACAGTATTTGTATTGCGAGTGACTAAAAACAGTTATGCTTAAAATGTCGCTTGTAACAATATCTATCTATCTCTCTCTTCCCCTTTATCTCTCTCCCTGTTTCTCTCTCTCTATATATATATATACATATATACATATTTATATTCTTATATATATATACATATATATATATATATATATATATATATATATATATATATATATAGGGTCCTTGAGTCTTCGACGGACTGTGGATACCCACAAAGTGGAACTTTTGTGGCAGAAGGTGGGATATCTTCAAGCACGCCTCTCCTTAATACGAATGGCAAGCGAAGTGAACGTACAAGACAACTGGAAACAAATGTCGAGAGAACATACAGCGCCTAGAATTCCCAAATGGTCACACATCTGGTGCTAACCAGGTTCAACGTTGCTTAACTTCGGTTAAGCAACGTTGCTTAACTTAGGTTAAGCAACGTTTCGGTATATATATATATATATATATATATATATATATATATATAGTCTTGGAAGTGTTTTAATCTTTAAAACTATATAAAAAAATTATTTAATTTTTGTTATTTATCAGTCGTAAGAAAAACTATCTTGCCAGTAATAACTTGCAATCAATGCATCAAATTTCTCTCTCGCATTCACTATATTACTAATCTTTATTTGACGGATCATCAGTTGTTTACCATGAAACACTGTTTCGGGGATTTAAAAAAACAAACAAACAGTATATTAAATCCTGGCTCACCAACATTGTGGACCGAAAACCACCTACCTTAATCTTAAGAAGAGAATATGTTACAGATATTAGATTTACTTTCCTTTTTTTAATAATTTGGCTAGGCTATTCATGTTATGAAAATGAATTCCTTACCTGAAAGATTCGTCTGTTTCCAAATTCAAAATGGATATATTTTTTAATTTACCATTCTTGTGTTTATCAAATTAGGATTAATCCATTTGACTACTTATCACCACCTACTATGGCTATTGCTTTATACATTTACATTATTATTTATTTAAAATCAAAAATATATAAAGGTTTAAAATATTTATAAATATATACATTTTTTAATTATTTTATTTTATTTTATATATTAAATTTTTATACATTACTAATATAATTTTGCATATCTTTTATTAATATATTTGGCTTTTAAGGGGTCAAAGTTCCACGATTTGACCTTTGAGAACTCTACCAAACTCCTCCGACAATGTTGGGTCTAAACAATTGAAATTTTAAATATAGGTTCCTTGGACATGGATCTAACTTAATAACTTGATTTGATCTCAAAACAATAAATGTTAAGGGGTCATAATAGGGATCAAATTTAAAAAAAATGAATGTTTGTTTTGTCTTTTGTTGTTTTTTTTGCTCAGCATAGACCTCCAAAACAAGGCAACGTCGGACACCCAGGCTAGTATATATATATATAAAAGTGAACGTGTCTGTGTGTCTGTGTGTTGGTGCCTGTGTAAATTTCCCTACGCAATAACTACGCAATTTTTAGTCTACAGACTCGAAATTTGATATACAGAGTACTGAGTATGGGAAAATCTATGTGATCGGTTTTCGGCCAGAAATTCGGCTGTTAAGGGGTCAGAGTTTAACGATTTGACCTTTGAGAACTCTACCAAACTCCTCCGACAATTTTGGGTCTAAACAATTGAAATTTTAAATATAGGTTTCTTGGACATGGATCTAACTTAATAACTTGATTTGAACCAACAACAATAAATGTTAAGGGGTCCTAATAGGGGTCAAATTAAAAAAAAAATTGACTTTTTTTTTGTTGCTCGGCATACACCTCCAAACACCCAGGCAACGCCAGGCACCCATGCTAGTAAAGCTAGAAACTGAGAGTATAAAATCTATAAATTTTGAAGTAACGCAATCTATTCTAAAAACCTCTGACATAATGGTTCCATAAAACATAAAAACAGGGAATGTAATATCTTTATGCAGCATACGAACTATTTGAAAGGGAAAAGAGTTTCTTTTATCGAATATTTTATAAAGAAAAATCCAATCCTCAATTTATATATCTAAATACTGAAATGTAGATTGTTGTCCTCTATGTTCACAATTCAATTCTTACTCATTTAGATACATAAGGTTTTTATTTTTTTAAAAACTCATATATATATATATATATATATATATATATATATATATATATATATATATATATATATATCTTGGTTGAAACATATCGAAAAATTAAAAATAATTGAATTGTAACAAGGGTGGTTGATAGTGCTCAATTAAAAAGAGAAACTTATAGTTCTTTAAGGAATGGTGGGTAAAAGATAGTTTTGGGGGAAGATTAGAGGGAGTTATGAGAAAGGAAACAGAAAAATATTAAAGATGTATAACTGCACTAAGACGGAAAAAATGGAGATTGGAAGGGTAGGAAGGATCGCATACAAATGAAAACTGCTGACACCTGACAAAAGGGAATGTCAGGAGTCGATATTGATTGTTTCATAATTCAAGTAATATAAAAATGTCTCGACCATGAAGAAGGTTTAACAGCATTTAGTCATATTGTCTGTCTATGAAACCCCGACATTTGTCGTTTAATTTTCATTTATTTATTTATCATTTTATTTATATTATATTTATGTATATCTTTTGTTTTAAAATTAACACTAACTTTTTTGAATATAAGATCGAATCTTGCTTTCTTCAAATCCCGGATTAGAATTCGTTTTTTTTTTTTTTTTAAAAATTTTATATGTGTATTTTGTTAGTTATATCATAATCAATTATTTATTTAAAATTATAAAATAGTTATTATTTTAGCTTTTGTTTATATATATATATATATGTATGTATGTATATATATATAAAGACGCGCATACATACACGCACACATACAAATACAAGCGCATATATATTGTGTTTTAAGTTTTTATTTATATAATTATTAATGTATTTATTATTATTTTTAATTATTAATGTTTTTATGATTTACATACAGAAAAATTAAAAATCATATATATATAACCATATATATAAAATATTTGTATATTTGTATATATTGTTTGTATGTATATATATGTATGCATATATATATATATATATAACAATTTTGAAATCTATTGAGAAGTGATTAAATAATAAAAATAATTAGATCATGTAATAAAATAAATAATTTGCTTTTGTTAAATCATTTTTTATGTATTAGTTTATTTGTTATTAATATAATATTTAAAAGATTAGTACGATATTATTATTTTGTTTGATTTCTTTATTCATCCTGAAAATGTATTTTCAGATTATATAACATGAAACTGTATCAGTTCTTGTCCATGTCAATAGCTCACCAAAAGTTGCCGATTCGTGTTTTAGAAGTTGAGGATTTACTATAGGTGGCAAAAAGCAAAGAGGCATTTGGGATTACTTAACGTTTTTTTTTTATTATTCAATTTTCACCCCAAACAAGGCGTAAGGGGCTACTATTGGGGACATAGGTCTCAGGGATATTATAAAGGAGAATGATTATCGTACAGGTAGGAAAGCAGAATCCTGGAAGGGAATTCCAAAGTCTAGTAGTTCTGGTAAAGAAACTATTGGAGTAGAACGCTGTCTTACACGTAGAGATCTCTATGTGTAGAGTTGGAATTCATTTGCTTGTCGGGTTTGTTGGAGCAATTTACGTCGAAGAGCTACAAGTACTTGTAGTTCGTCAGAGCATTCACCATTAAAATACTTGTAGAACAGGCAGAGGGATTCAAGATTTCGTCGATGTGGGGAGAGGCTGAAGGTTAGATGACAGTTCACGACCTATCATGTTAGTGACTCTCTTTTAAACCCTATCCAAGAGGAAGTGACTAGTAGCAGACGCACCAGCCCAAATGTTACAACAGTACTCCATACAGGTGGCCTTATAGAGATACAGGATACTTTCAGACGTAAGTAGGTTTCTATCACGGTGAGGAGAGCCCATCTTTTTTGCAGCCGACTTAGCAATACTCCCAATGTATCTGTTCCAACTCATGCTTTCTGTGAACTTTAAGCCTAGGTGTTTAAAAGAAGTACTTTCAGGTAATGTTTAGGGGCATCTCTATTGGTGATAGAGAAGGAGTCTTGTAATTATTGAAGGAAACACACTTAGTTTAGGAAGCACTGAATATTGAATGTGACCATCTTATTTTGTCCCCATTCCACGAGAGCTTGAAGGCCTTCCTCTAGTGTTTCTGCTATTGCCTTAGATATGTGCTCATTTGTATTCTCCTCGTGCCTTGTATAGAGCATGGTGTCACCAGTAAGTATACCCATCTCGTAGACAATTTTATCAGAGGTCATTTATGAATTTTAAGAATAATGAAGGTCCAAGGATAGACTCGTGAGGTGCTCCCGCATTTATATCATATTGTTTAGATGTACGACCACCGGGAAAAACCTGAATTCTTCTGTTATTTATAAAGGATTTAATTATGTTATGTATTCTTCAGGTGATACCATATGCTCTGATTTTTCTGAGAATACCATTGTGTCATACCCTGTCAAAAGCCTTAGATATATCTAGGGCTACTGTTCTACCATCCCCTGCCTTGTCCAGTGAATGGTATCTACGTAGTTTTAAACGAGTTTTCTAATCTAATACAAAACGCTGCGTTTTCTCTAATTGATAAAATAATCCATTATCGTATTTAATGAAGAGTTAATCTAGCTTTTTAAATTTACAACAGAGAACATTCTAACTTTTACTAGGGGAGATTTGAGTGGAGAGTAAAAAGTAACAAGAATACAAAATCATAGAAAGATTCCTTCACCGCCCCGATCCCCCTACTTTTACCTGATATTAGATGACGCAATGAGAACAAATTATTTGCGTTCGTTTGGTTCAAATATTTTAGAGGATTGCCTCAAATCAACACTTCTCACGTTTGAAAAAATATGACTGAAAAAAGATGCCTGAAAAAAAAAAAGGATTATATCAGCTAAAACGTTGTGAAAAGTATTCCAACCAAAGTAATAAAAACTATCATTTCTCATCTAAAACCATCGAAATTGATATGGGTAGGTTCAACATGTTTGCCGACCATGATGATGCGGGGGAGGTTAGCTAGTTGTATACGCATAGCTGCGCGTTACAGCAGTCGAAGTCGCACAGTCTGACAAGCATAACCTTTCGTCACCGAGCATTTACTATTTATTTATTTTGCAGGAGGCCAACATGTTCGACTGAATGGTAACACCCGCCCTTATCCCTGACAATGTGTTGCGTGGTGCAAACAACGTGTCTTTCAGTTGGTTCTACCCGCCTCGCTGCCTCTTTTCTCTTTGTCTTTCTCGGCTTTCAATCGCTCAGCTTAATCTATCTCAAACACAAGTGTTGGTCGGGGAAGATAGCTAGCAGGTATGATTGACACAAGGTTCGGTCCGAAGAGGCCCCCTTACTGCGTGTGCAAGACAGATCGGGGGAACGGAGGTTAGACGATATCAACTTTTGACTCGTGGCAACCACTTAAGAGAAACGCGCCAAAACACGTGTTTGGATAAATTAGTTAAAAGATGAGAGCGATGGGCGTGGTGGCGAGTATTATAGCACCAGGCCAGCCTCCCTAAACAACAACCCCAGACCTAAAAATGTATGACAAGGAGTCTAGACGCTTTAGTAGCTAAAATAAAAACTGATACAGTCAGAAAAAAAATTCAATTTAGGAGCATTATTTCGTTTACAAAGTGCTTATTGTTACTGTGTTCTCCGGCATGTAAACCCTTTTGACGTAATCTAAACTATGCGAATTCTGTATATCTTTATTCAATAAATCACTACTAAGTCTCAAAAACCACTCAACGATGAAAGTTAAATCGGTCGTCAGTTGATAGGAAACGCTAGTTGGGATAGGCAGAATTTTACTTAAGAGAAAACCCTAATCAGATCAGACACTTAGCAAATATTTGTTCAAATTAAACTGGACGATAACCATGCTATTGTAAGCTGAGAAGTAGATTAGTGGATTTTTTTTTCCATAGTTGAGGTGTTCGTGATGAGAAAATTTATTCATGGAAACATTGTTATTTTTTTTAATTAAGATAGAGTATAAAGGAAATTTCTTTGGGTTGATGTAACTTGACGAGTTCTTTCTTTGAATGTCTCACAGGAAATTACCAGGAATAGTAGCTCAGCTATTTTAAATGATGTTTCCGTTCTGTATGCAAAACATTAAAAATGATTTAAGGTTGTGTTCGTTCAGACATATAAATGTGTAAGCTCCTTTCAATTCATCTAAGGTTATCCCAATTTGATTTATTATAGACAACGTTGTAGAATGTCATGCTTTGTGCAGAAATTAAGAAAACTCGCAATACGTTCGTGTGCAATTAAAATAAAATGATCTTATCTATACCTTGACTTGTTCTGTTCATTTTATATGTTTTGCTTATGTCATCTGGAAACGGTGTATATATTACACATTTAAATTTATGAATGTCTTAATTGTTTTACTGTTTAACGTATTATCAATATTTTGCATGTTATTTTATTACGAAACCTTATCTTTTACAAATAATCTATTGATGGAACGATTCGATTTGTAACACAATCTGCTCGTAGTTTACAACTTATTTAACGAATAAACTTACACCACATTAGAAAACGTTAGAGTGTTAATAATAATGCACACAGTGTAATGATTTCAGCGTACCAACAAATGTGCGAGCATGCTTAAAAGTTATGGTGTTTAACTCGCAGACAATTGATGATTTCTTCCGTCCAAGAAGTGTCGTTCTTTTCGCCACTTAAATTATAATAATGGTTTGCTATTCGTATTGAAAAATATTATAGTAAGTATTTTGGCTGCGTATCCATCTAATTCATTCGTTGATGTGTTGCATTTTTACACTGTTATATTACTTTTGCTTGTGACTTGATTATAGTATTAAGATTACTTTTACTGATTACTCGAGATGGTTTACAAATGAGATCTGCATAATGTTCATACATCCAATAGTTCCTTCACCAGAACTGCTAGACTTCTGAACTCCCTTCAAGGATTCTGCTTTCGTAACTGTACTGGCATGCAGAAGTTCAAGTGTAATTTGAACAGATATCTGCTACTTATCTCCGCTCATAATACCCCTGCAACTTCTGCCCCCGATAGTAGCCCCCTACTTCAAAGCGGGACTGTGCCTTGTTTGGGGTGAAAATGTAATAATAAAAAATACAACAATCCAAATGAAATTATTTGCGAATCTTTTTCGCTGCATGTCGTTTTGTATTCAACTTTTGATATACATCGACCTAATTCACAGATTAAGAATTTTCTGTTGTCCTCCTTATTTTACCTTTAGTATAAAGACAATGTTTCTACGCCATGTCAACACACCAACGTGTAAATATTGTGAAGAATTTTATCTTTATTTTTAATAAACCCTTTTTTGTGTTTAAAAATTTAGAAACTAACATCATTTACACGTAGCATTTATAAGGATTAGTCATCCACAAATATCAATTCGTAAATGCTAATTCTGGTTTAATGTAAGTCTAAAAAAATGTTCTGAAACATTCTGGAAAAATGGGTGTTTTTAAAGAGGATAATTGTTTTATAAAACAATAAAAAAACATTGTAATATTCTAAGCTTAATTTTCGGACAAGTTTTGTGTTAAGCTACATCAATTTTCATAACCATTTCAGATTATAGACGGTTATTTCCAGATGTATATATGCGTTTTACCCCGTTCATATATTAGTATATTGTTGAACAGCAGTGTTTATTTATTTTTTTATTTACACATCATTGATTAAGCTAAATAATTTACCATAAGCTGCAGAATTGCTTATATATTTTTAACGCTGTAATCTGTTTTAATGTTAGAGTTAAGAAAACTAGTTTCTTCTTTGGAAAGAAATATAATGCCCAGTTTCATGTGAGAAGTAACAGTCAAGTTGACCGATCATAAAATTAATAATAACATCATTAAATGTTTCGTTGATATTTACTGTAGAATCATGTCTATAAACTATTCATTATCTTCAATGAATCGGGTTTACTCCCTCATCCATTTAGTCTGACAAGTCCTAGCTCATTTCAGTGAAGTTCAGATGATATGGACGCAAGCTTCCGCTTTTTTAGAGATTGATTGTTTTACTGTAATCTGTTTACTTTACTCTATAGGTTCCTCTCATGTTATTTCGAATGACATATAGATTTTCTCTTTTATTTTGCCTGTCCATTTGATCATGATTCACCATTATTAGGGTGTGTGTTGATAATGGAGGTATTTGCAACAGAATACACAGGTATTTAGTAAAATTGGCATTTTCAAAGTTGTAAAAAATGGCAATACACATTGTTATATCAACAATCGATACATTGGGTGAAAATGAAACATTATTTTAAAATGTTTGATCATAACATTTATAAAAGACCCAATGAGTCGCTATCATAAAGATTACAAAGCGTAATATCTCGCTCGTAATTTTCTCATCTACGGAATCCACACACACACTTTACATGGTATGCAATTTATGTTTTTTAAATTTAATTTTCCTGTATTCCATACAAAGTTACACTTCTTCCGACACAACTATCAGATACTAAACCTCCACATTATTTTCCTGCTTCAGAACGCTAGCAGGAACTCAATCATCAGTTTCGAAAGAAGCTATGGAGCACCGATACAATAGATACGTTTCGCCATCAGTATTACCACCAGTCACATGAGACAGCAAATAATATACAATAATACTATCCATACTCTCGTTACACAAGCACAAAGGAAATATATAAGCACTGTCCTCCTTGACTTGCAAAAACCTTAGCACTGTCCTCCTTGTCTTACCTTAGAAAACTGCAAATTAATGCTCCACAACTGCAGATAAATACTCTTTCTGTAAACAAAGTATTTATACATTAAAATCATGATTAATCGAAAAGTATTTGTTATTGTCATTGAATTTTTGCAGAGTATTACTGAGCAAAACCAGCAACTTTATTTTTCAACTTATTTATTTTTTTTATTTTACAAGTTGGTCACCACTTATCAAGGCCCGGAAGCCACTTAGGGATAAGGGGTATTGCACGTACAGTACGTTAGTGTGGAGATTTAATAAAGTGTCTACTTAAGGGGGCGGTTCATCAGGAATTTGTTTACGTTGGACTTGAAGACATCCAGGTTGTAGTCAGGTGGGAAGCAGGCAGACGGAACAGAGTTCCACAGGCGTGCAGTTCTAAGAAAACGCTTTGTTCATTGAATCTACGTTTTGATTTAGGCACAGATAAAGAGTGGGGAAAATCTTTGACAGTGGGTTCAGTTAGACAGGTGTTTTTCGTAAAAGATTAGCGAGGGGGACCAAAGATTGGAGCTCAGACGAGAAGCTGCCTCTATTACACAGGAAATAAGGAAATATTTGTAGATTATCTTTGAAATCTTTTAAGTGCATTGTATCTTCACAAGACCTTTCATATAATGTATATAGTATTTAAGAGATCTTAGATGAATTATGTTAAAAGGCGTACGTTTAACTCTATCCACAAATGTCTGTTTGGAGGCTTGACCCGATCTAGAAAGGCGTGATTCGTTGTTTGTAAAAAACACAATGCTAGTGTGCATGTCGAACAAGAAATAAGAGAAGATTCTGACCGATAGTCGCGGCCATTTTGTAAAGGAGAAAATAACGTTGTCGAATAAAGACTTCTGGTCAGTTTCCCGGTCGTCAGAAGTACTATTTGCCCTTGAGTGTCATTTGATTTGAAATGATGTTAACTGCATTCGCTAATGAGGGCAGGGGAAGGGAATAGCGTGAAACCAGAGATTAAAATGTAATAAATATGAGAAAATGAGAGCACTGGAAACAAAAACAAAACAATAGAAAAACGATAAACTTAGATGTGTATTTATTCTGGCCAGTCCTAGCTCATTTCGGTGAAGTTCAGATGATATGGACGCGAGCTTCCACTTTCTTAAGAGATCGTTTGTTTTACTGTAAGCCGTTTACTTCACTCTATAGGTTGCTCTCATGTTATTTTGAATGATCTGTAGATTTTCTCTTTTATTTTGCCTGCCCATAAAGTTTGTTAAATTGGCATTTTCAAAATGTTAACTGTTTCGATTTTGCCCGGCGTGATTTTTTTAAGAGAAACTGGTCCGTTCTTTTTCCCTTCGAGCTAATCGTCGATTTAATGTTGTTAATATCAACAAATCCTAAGTGCACATGCAGAAACGGCATGGAAATGTATAACAGTGTACTGCGAGCAGAGACATCTTTGAAAATGTCACTCAATCAATTAAATTATCGTGGAAACCCTTAATTATAATGAGACAATTGTCCATATCATTTTTTCGTCGAACGGAAGAAAAATAAACAAGAGAAACTGCATGCCGACTGCGTGGAAAAAGGTTGGATACGCCATGTCATTCCTATGGAGGTTTGTTTACGTGGATTTCTAGGACAATCAGTCATCTTGTTTTTTTTTACAAAAGAGAAATCACAGACCACAGTTTGACAATTTGAAAGTTGCCTCTAATCAATATATGAACACAGCTCAATATATGTTAAATCGGACTTGGTCAGGAGCGAAAAGACTTCGGCATAGATAGACGTCATAATTTATCCTGTTTGATCGGTTTGTTTTTAATTGGTTATACCCTGCCCAGTGAAAAATGCTGCTTCATAGGATACGATTTCCCATACTGCCTTGAGTTTCTGGAACCTTAATTGTGGGTTGATCGGGACAGAGATCGCAAATGCTTTTACATGTTTTATGGTACAAAATATATACATTCAAGCATTTATGTTTATTTATATGCATATACATTTCATATAAAATAATTAACCGATCATTATGAATTTTGAAATAAATCTGGAAACCCTAAAGGGGTGCAAAACATGACTAGATTTATATACTTAGCTTAAGATTAATATATTTCGCAAATTTTAAGGGATTTACAAAAGCATAATAGGGGCAAACCGTCTTATTTTAATTGCAAATCAGACCATTTTTTTCACTATCATTAGATCGCAATTAGGAAAATTCATAGGATGATTCAAAGAATAATATGAATCTCAATTTCTTACATTTTTGAAATTGATTTCATGACTTCGTACAGACATTGTCAGGGGGCATTTACTTTTTGAAGAGCTCAACTTAGTGGGAATTTAGTACTTGAAAACTGCGAATTTATATAATATATTGTATTCAAACGACGGGGGTCGATTATCGCGATTGTGGATGGGTGTTATGATTTCCGATAAGATTTACGAGCTATGAAAAAAAAAGAAACCATAGAATAGTATGTGTCCTTAATCAGACCTCTAATCAGTCTGTGAAGGATGATTTTTGTCATTCTGTATGGGGGTTAGTTTTCTTTTCCCTCTACGTATAACAAATATTAAAAAAGAAAAGAAAATTGGGAGAAATTTAAATTTACTAGTACAAATTGATTATTTGGAGTGCACAGAAGTAATTGTGTGATCAAAAGTATTCTTGAGGTTTTATTTCTAAAATTGATCGTTTACCTACTTTGCTTGAGCGTCAATTTTTTTCTGCTGGAGCACAGATTTTTATATCAAGTTCAGTATAGCGTGCAGGCTTTATTTGTTAGTGTTAAGTCGTTTCAACCTGCAATGCATAAATGTATGTGATTTATTAGTCTGTATATATATATATATATATATATATATATATATATATATATATATATATATATATATATGCATATATATATATATATTTCTTAAATGGATGTTTATTAGTATATATATGTGTGTGTGTGTGTGTGCGTGTGTGTGTAGATATATCCATACATATATACAGTTACTTAATTTACAAATGCGCATATTGTAACAATATATAATATATAGATGTGTCTAAGTTTGCCCCATACTTTCCGAACCTGCTTTTTTACTAAAATTACTCAAAAATATTCATTATAAATATAGGAGCATGGTTAGATACGCCTTGTTTCGGATTAGAAGCGACAAATATCGAAAATCGTTAATCGAAAAAATCCTATTAGAGGAAGAACGCTCTGATTTCGACCAAAGATAAAATTCTAATACAGCCTAACACCACAAGTGCATTTGAACCTTTTTATAACCGCACAATCAGCATCATACGTATAAAATCAACAGCAGGTTGTTTAATAATACCGGGGCGTGTTTGAAATCTATGTTTGCTTTTCTGAGCCCAAATAAAATAATTGATTTTGAATTTTAAACTTTAATTAAATTATAAAAATTACTTTCATGAAAGCAACAGTAGAGTGTAGACTGCAATGTATTGTGTATTAGGCCACATTGCGCGTGTGTGTGTGTGTCTTTAATATCCGTGTTATTACAGCAATTTTAAAAGATGAAAAGACATTAATCTCTCCTTTAATATGTGTAACATAAAATATAAGTTATCTCAATATACCTGTTCAAAAAAACCTCACCTCCGCCTAAACCTTGTTGTAAACCAAAACAAAATAAATTAAATAATGCAAATTCTAGAATAAATTCACCTTTCTGTTTTTTCTTCTTTTTTGTTCCCGTTGAAGTTGTCTTCATTACAGATCCTTTTTTTTTAATAATAGCGCCAACGGGGGTTTTATTTCCAGCAAGAAATTATTTACAAAAATGAATTATAATAGCAGCGCCTTAATAAAAAAGGATAAGTAATAGGCAATATAGTGAAACGCCGATAATAGTCGTCGTGATTAAAATTATCCTTACTGCAGTAAAAATTGGCACAAAATCAGATCTTCCAAGGAGAACTCTAGCCATGTATAAAAATATCCGTGGAAAAAAGCGTGTCGTTGTTGAAACTCAACTACCATTACAATTAATCAGAACTAAAAGTTGACAAATCGTAGAAATAACCGACGAAGATAGGATCCGTCACGTGGTTAGCATATTAAGTCTCAGCTGGAACGAAACTATCCCAAGAATGAAAAGGCACTTCATGCTATAGTAATTTGTTGCTTATTGGATTGATTGCTGACTACTATTTAAACTGGTTGGAATCAGGTTAAACGACGAACTGATCATAAAAGCAAAAATGTTGGCTGTGTCACTAAACGAAATGAACGAACAATGCAGCTGAACACTTAGTCACCACAATTTGAACTGGTATTCAGAGTAATATTACTCCAACCAACGTAAATGGCAGAGGCGATCACGTACAATGCACTAGTTGAAGTCAAGGTTTACGTTTTCTTTCATTGAATCTGAGACAGTTCGCAGGTCGAGAAAGACGAGAAGTTAGTGCGCATATCGAAAAGGATGTGAGAAAAAAGTTGACCGATCACGGCAGCCATGTTGTAAAATAATGGTTGATGTCTTCACGCAGAAAGACGAACGATAGAATCCGGGAGGGCGTCACCGTCGTCGATAGTGGTATTTGCCCTTGAGTGGCATTTGCTTTGCCGCGACGTTGACTGCATTCCAAATGAGGAAACGACATCGTGCTGAGGCGCTAGCGAACGAAACAAAATAAACTAAACAAGGAAATCAGAACGTTGGAATAAAACAAAAGTGAATAAAAATAAAATGGACGAAAGGAAAGATTGTGTTGTGGACGTTCGGTTTATCATGCTTTGCCCACCCCTTGTTTGTCCATGGGCGGGGATGAGTGGACGGTGCTAAAAATAAACTAACAAAAAGTGCGCATGAAGTATATATATATATATATATATATATATATATATATATATATATATATATATATATATATATATGTGTGTGTGTGTGTGTGTGTGTGTGTGTGTGTTGGTGTTGTCTTGTGTGTGATCTTGTGTGTGTCTGTCTGTATGTGTCTGTGTGTTGGTGTTTGTAAAACCCTTACATACCCGGAACCCATCGGTTTAATACTATAATCAATTTTTGTTTCACTTGGATCAAGTCGATAATTCATAAATACTAATACTTCTGTTAACATATTATTATAGCATATCTAAAACTAAAACATTTTCCCTTCTGTATAATTTTTATAGTTCAATAAAATAAACTAGAAGGATCCGTTAACTGGTGGTGACCGGTAGTAGCATACCCCTCTCGTGTGAATAAAAAAAATACGGCTGTTGTTGCTGTTGCCCAACGCCAACCTCCTCATGTTAGGAACGGTTTACAAAATGGACACCCGAAACAACCTATGTTTAGACCTGCTTTTTGAAAAGACATCCCATTTTGTGAGTGGGGGTGGGGTTGTCAAAAATTTTGCCCGAAGTCTTACTTTGATAATGACTGTCAGGCTTTCCACGCATAAATACTATTTCAGGAACTACAAAATCTGCAGTTAGGAATCGATTGTATTTTCTTGTAAATTCCCCGTTGCAATCCAGCGGAGACTACTGTTATAATCAGACGGGGGAAAAATAGGTTAGTTTTCTAATCCAGAATTAAAAAAATAAGTTTACCTTATTTTATTTTTTGTTTTTTAGATAATGGTTTAAATTCACGATTATCGATTTTTTTTAGTTTTGTATGTGGGTGAGATTACTGAACAGTTCAAGAAAAGAAATTACACAGATAGCTAAGTGAAAAATGGTGGACTTTATTATGAATTTAGGAAATAAAATGAAACAAAAATTATCAGAAAATTGACGAATATGATCGTATATATTGTGTATTATTGTGCCCCGGAGGAAAAGATTTATGAAAACGATTCTTGATTGCATCAGCTTTGTTATAATTATCTCTTCGATAATAAAGTCTAATGTGCATTATTGTATATATATATATATATATATATATATATATATATATATATATATATATATATATGGCTTAAGATAGTCGAGCCGCACTGATGAGCGAGACAGTACTGTATGTGCGTGACTTTATATATATATATATATATATATATATATATATATATACATGCACACACACAGAAGCACAAAGATAGGAAGATGGAAATACATGTTTATATATAAACAAGTGTATTTACTATTACCTCACGTAATGTTAGCTAATAAAATATGCCCCTTTTGCCATATATATATATATATATATATATATATATATATATATATATATATATATATATATATATATATACTAGCTCTACCCTGCCACGCGTTGATGTGACTCAAATTGGTGCGACGAAAAAATAAGAAATATAAGAAAATGCATGTTTCTTGTAAGCCTAATTTGCTTGCACGTATGGGTACAAAGTTTTTTGTTTTGTCATTTTCTAAGTTTACATCGAGATTTTCTGGTTTTCTTGCGCATGAAAACACAACATGTTGTCCATGTGAGAAACAGTCAGTGTTTAGGTATAAGTCATACAATAATAAAAATTATTCTCTGAGCTTTGTTGATGATGATTGCAAACGGCAATAAATTGGAAAGTGCAATTTCCTAAAGTGCAATGGTGTATCCGATGGAATCATTGGAATGCGTGAATTAAAGAAATGTCCAACTGTGTAAGTTCCTGTTAAGATTGTTGTTTCTGTCACGTTGTTCTTTCATTGTTTATGGCTAACCATATGCCATAGCAAAGCGTTGACTGGTTTATATTTCACAACATGATAATTAGTACGCCAATTTTTAATTGCAGTACGTGCAGTGAAATCACTGGCAAATCTAGCTGTTGGATATTTAACCATTTCTCCTGCTTCCAAAACTTTGTCGAGGGATTTGTATGTGACTACTGCCCTTGTAATTTTAAGCTGAACATGGACATGTTTGTATTGAGCTGTAAAAATAGCTTTTTTCGCTTAGCCAACTGTATTTCGTATAATTAATTTGAATATCTGGGAAGACTCTTCTTTTGATGTAACAAAATTACAGAATTAAGGCTCAAAGAAATTCACCCTTAACTCGGATTAGCCGGCACTTTTCCCAATTTTACACAAGTGGTGCAAAAACTTCTATGCGAATCGACTTTTCATATTTGGAGTTAAGTTTTATGGCACCAAAAAGTAGAGTATTTAAGTAAAACATTTTTTTTATCTGCTGGACGTGATTGAGGAATTACAGGTAACATTTGTCTGAGATCTCCTGCAAGCAATAGTACTGCATTCCCAAATACGCAAATCTTGCAAGGATCGACCAATAGTGCTTTTTTTGTGTGCAATTTAGCATTCATGCCAAAACTATAAGTTTGCATTTCTGCAGTACTTTTCCCATAATGGAGGTTTGGGAGATATAGACGATAGGGAGTTTTGAATAATTGAATGTTTAATAGTAATTACAAAGTAGAATAAGTAGGTCTACTACCTGGTAGTAAGGTCGCAGCTATTCAGTATGTAGCAAGAGGTACATAGAATGACTGCTATAATGTATTTTATTATAAAGGTTTTACCAGTTACTGATTGTGTTGTACATGGTCGCAATAATTTCTAGATAACTTCTATTCTCACAGTAAGTAAATTAGATGACTAAAAGTAGAGTTATCGATGTTTTGACTAAGCCTTAGTCACTGTAAGTATTTTAGGTCACTGAAATAGGATTGTTTCATGTATTGACAGTACCTTATTCACTGTAATTAAATAAGAAAACTAAAAAAGAATAAGGGATTAGATATGGATAGATAGCGAGGAAGGTAGAGAGATAGTAATAGAAAAGAGAAAAAGAAAGGGAAATAAAGAATAAGATTGAGATAGAGAGAGAGAGACGCAGATATTGAGAGATAGATATAGAGAGAGGATGGAGAGTTAGAGACAGAGAGGGAAAGGCATTTTATTTTCAGTTGGGTGTCCTTATGTAATCGGATAAGCTAATGTTTGTAACCATTGTGTACTTTCACCTAAATATTTAAAAAAAATGAAAGGTATCGGAAAACTTTAATTTTACATGAAAATATAATTTGAAAAAATAGCACATAAACATAGCTGCATAAGTACCAATTTTTCCGATATTTCTTTTCCGAAGGACCGTTTGAATAAATTCACAAAGATTTAAATTTAATGTGTTGTAATTATTTTAAAATATAATTTATGTTCAATTGTACTTTTTTTCTTCAATTTTGAATACTTTCACACTTAAAAAAATACTATTTTGTCAGTTCTGCTTTATTTTATTATTTTATTTACTATGTTGGATGGATGAAATAAAGATGTAAAAATTACTTATAAGTACTAAAAAATAACGAGGCATGTAGGTAAAAAGTAATTCTCATGAATAGTAACTAGAAGTTTCAGGCGTAACTAACTAGCCTCTCGACTTTGCTTGAAATATTTCATCAACTGCTGGCGTTTGCCGAGCGTCGCCGATCATCAAATCGTAACAACGCTACTCACGGAAAACATAAAACAAATTGTCGTTTGCAATCAACATCAACAAAAAAATATAATAATAAAATCACCAGAAAAAAAGTATAACAAAATTAAAAAGATACAACGATTTACCGTAACAATTTCTGTTTTACTCTTTCAACCATTGGTTAGAAAGAAAAGGTTGTTTTTTTTAAGCACGTGTAAAATCACAATCGTTATTTTTGACATTTAATAATGGTCGACCAAAAAGAAACGATATCGAAAAACAGTTTTTTTTTTTTTTAAATTAAATATTATAATATGTGTTACATTTAAATATATAAAAACGCGCTTGGAGTAAATAAAAAAGCTATCGTTAACTGAAACGGAAAACGGGTCTGTAGATTTTTAATTTATCGAAAACGAACATACGAAGAATTTCATTTTATATATATATATATATATATATATATAGAGAGAGAGAGAGAGAGAGAGAGAGAGAGAGAAGGAGCGATAGAGAGGGGGAGAGAGAGATAATGCATTTGATCTACACTCTATCTCTAAAAATCTGCACTTTTCAAGCGCTATTCTCTCTCTTTAAAACAAAATTGACGACATATTCTTTTTATTCGTTCTCATATTAAACCATAACTTCTGCCTTTTATACTTTTTTATCATAGAGAGTAGGACGTTTGATTTTTCACTAGCTGCTATAAAAAAAAACAATACCAATACGACGTACTGTTCCTCTCTCTCTCTCTCTCTCTCTCTCTCTTTCCTGCTTTCTCACTCTCTGAAAAATAAAAGTTGATGAAACTTTCCATTCATTCGTTCTTATATTCAACCTTAATATTTGTCATTTTTATACTTTTCATTAGACCAGGTGGGGCACTTGATTTATCGCTAGAACGACGTACTATTCCTCTCGCTCTCTCTTACAACACACACACAGAGAAAGACACACACACACACACACACACTCTCTCTCTCTCTCTCTCTCTCTCTCTCTCTCTTTCTATCCTTGTCAAATAAAAGTTATATTATACTGATCCGTTATGGAATAAATTATTCGGAAAGAAATACCCTTAAGTTCTTTTTTTTTTTACTTCGAAAATAAAAAAAAACAATTTGTTCTAAAACCGCGATCAAATTTAGCGAAATTTTCTTTCCGGAGAACTTCATTCAGTAACAGGTACAGACAATATAATTTTAATTTCAATATTTACATTTTTATATGTATTGATTAAACTGTATAAGTGACTTTTTTGAATCTTACAGTTACTATGATCAAGCTACATGCACAAATCGTTTTCTAAGTTTTTTTATATTATATTTGAGACTGTCGGGATAAATAATGCATAGTTAAGTTTACCGGAACCCGTATTTTTGAGAGTGGGGGGGGGCTGTTCATTTTTTTTAAACTTTTCAACTTCTACAACGTTTTTTTTTTCTTTTTAGTTTGGTAGGGTGGGGGAAATTTTACATTAGATCCAACTCCTAAATTTCCTATAGAACCACGAGTTTTATAAGTAATTCAATGCACTCATTATGATAAGGTCATTTTTATTTGTTGTAGAAACGTACTTTTCAAGGTATAGATACTTGAATTCTGCACTGTAATTCATTTGCAGAGGTTGGGGTTGTCTATCTCAAAAACCGTTCTAAGCATATGGAGGTTGATGCTGGCCACCAACAAAGACCGTACTTTACTTTGTTATGCAGGTAGGGGGGCTTCCACTGGGCAATGCAAGTTAACGAGTCCTGTTATATATATATATATATATATATATATATATATATATATATATATATATATATATATATATATATATATATTATGCAAATCGGACTAGACATGTCGTGATACCACTAAATTTAGGGAGCTAACAAGAACAAAATATGATCATAGCAAAGAGCGCCTACTCATCTTAGTCTTCAAAAGACCAAACTGTAGCTAGCAGTAAAACAATAAGCCGGAAGAGATTTCTACAATCTTTCGACCCTGGACTGAACCTATTGTAATACAACGACCTAATAAAAAAGGAAATAAATAGATACTACACGGTTAACGAATCACAGGAGCTGAATACACAAAGCAACAAATAAAGAACACATGATAGTATTTATAGAAAATACACAAACTAGCGAAATCGCTTTTTTAGAGGGGTTGCGGTGATGAAAAAAGAACCCGGCTGATCAATTGCAGATACGTTTCAAGAAACTTCAAATGGAGCAGATTTACCAGCCGCAATATAATAACAGTACTGTATGTTTTGTCTGATAGATAATTTGCTTAAATATAAAATAGCCTGGTGTAGGAAAGGATTATATTCCAAGACAGATTTGACGAGAAAGAAAGACCAAGAAGTTTTAGAGTCGATTTCTCATCGATACAATGGTCAGACACAAGAATCTCATAAATGAAAGGAACACATCTGCGATTGTTGGGCAATAGTTAACTCTTTATGGAATTAAAGGAACCAACCATTTTGTACATTAAGCCACAACTGAACACAAATTACTATTAGATCAGCTGATTCGAGGAAGATTGAAAAGAAGCAATACTAGAAGAAAGGATAATATGCTCCGCAGAAATGTTAATTTTCTAAATAATATTCTAAGGAAGATCCAGTGTAGAATAAAGTCTTGGGAGACCAGGGAGTGATAAGAAAAATAAAATGAATATATACCTTTCAGACTTAATCTCAAAATTAGAAAAAAAATAGCTTAAAATATTAACTTTACCACCAATAACATAACCTCGAAGCTTATGTAGATCAAGATTACACACTCTGACGAACGCTTTTGCAATCGCAAACGCAACAATTCTACCTTCTCCTGAATTATCCATAAAATGAGAGAGAGAGAGTGAGCCGTTCAATTACAGCAATTAATAAATCGAATGCCCAACGAAAACATAGAAAGCAATACTGAACATCATTAATGAGGTTCAGACCTTCCGGAAAATAAACAAGTGTGCCGTTGATCAATTTCTCAAAAAGCTTAAAAATACCGGAATGAAAACTAATAAGAAAATAGTCAGTTCAGTTATATCAATCACTAGCATTTTAGAAGAAAGGAGCTCCTTCCAAAACGACGGCAAGCAGACTGAAACAAACAGACATTTTATTATTTCGAGAGGATAGTAGAAAGTTAAAAAAAAAAGTTCATATGGGAAAACAATAGAAAATAATCCAGGACTAGAAGATTTAGACTTATTACGACCAGTAACAATTCTAGCAACGATATTTGAAGTGATAATTACCGTATCGAGAAGCTTATAAGTTTTTGTAAAAAATCCGGTAGAACAGGTCCAGAATCATCGTAAGAAAAATTGTAAGCAAACAAAAAAAATTGAGCAGAGAAATCAGCTGTATCTTTTAAAGAATAAGTTACCATAGAAAAGAGGAAGAATAAAAGATTGTCCATGAATAATACTACTATAGATTCTCTATCTGGAAAACTTACCATTTTAGATTTGGATATAGTCAGGAATTCTTATCCCCATTAGTTGCCTTCAGCAGACATATTAAGATTCTTTTGCAGGATCGTTTAGAAGACTCTGAGCAATTCGGACATTACTGATTGAAGTAATGATTACGATGGGCCACGGTAGAGCATATGAAACAAATAGGAAAATAATTTTATTATGATTAAATTGCTTTGGTATGTGTATATCTTCAATATAAATAAAATGAACTGAGTTTGACCTTAATAGGATTGATAATCTAGGAATTTTACGCAGATTTACTGTGAACAAACTGTCTTCTCCCTCTAATATATCATACTTCCACGCCACCCATTTACAAAGTCTGTGACCGTTCACAGAAGACAATTACGAACGAACACCGGGTTAGGTTTTCATAAAACCTGGACTGCAATTTAGGTGAAACGCACTGTGCTTACTTTTACGTCGGTTAAAAATAAAAAAAAAACAACGCACCACTTTTAATTTCGCGTTGGTTAAAAATAAAAACAAAACCTACACAAAAAAATCTTTACATTTTCTCTCATTAAAATAAAAATTATAATACTTCAATTTCATTTTATTTCTCGTTCTTCAGCAACTATAACAGCGTTTCCTTTGTTTTTTATTGTATTTATTTTATTTATTTTTTTTTGGGGGGGGGTCACGTATCTTTTCTCGGGTTTTCGTTTTTCCGATCTTTACATTTCTCAAATTTATTTATTCTCTCTTTCTGTGTTTCCTATTTTTCCGGCAAGTTTAACATCGTTTGTTTTTATTTTTATTTATTTACTTTGTTTTTTTTTTACTTTCCTCTGTTTCTGTTTTCACGATCTTTCCATTTTGTTGAATTCTCTCTCTCTTTGCGTTTTTCGGCAAGTTTAACATCGTTTCTTTCTTTGAAAAACAGCAGGAAGAAGGTTATTTTTTTACACTAAAAAAATTACAAGGAGTCTTTCCTTTTTCTTCCGTTTCTTTGCTCTTGAGTCGATGTCTTTCCAAACTCTTTTCTCTTTTTTTTCTTTTTTTTATAAACATAGCATAAATCATCTCCGTTACATTTTGCTTTTTTCGATGTCTTTCTCTATATTTTCATCGTTTATTTCTTTTTTCCCCCTTTATTTTTTTAGTATTTTCCTTAGAGGCGCACTATGAACTCATTCTTTTTTTCCTTCTTCTTCATTTTTCTTCTTCAGTTCTTTGGGTTGGAAACCTCCGTCTCACGTTCGTATATAACGAAATATATTTTTGGTAGATTTCGTGGTGGCACAACCGCGGTGATGGGTATTCTTCCATTACACCAAATCGAGCCATAACATAGCGTGCCAGGGTACAACTAGTGTTTATATATTTTATGATTTACATTTAAACTAATACGATGTTAAGTATGCATTATGAAACACCGCTGCTATGCATGAGGGACATAATGTCGGCTATATGTATTTTATTTTAATGTTATGCAAAAATGATAAATAGAGCGTAAAATATCTTCGGAAATGTTAATATAACTATTTTTTATTCATACAATAAGTACCAGAAATAGATTTATTAATATTCTTTAATTTCCAATTTTTTTTGTTTATAAATCAGAAATCGATTTATAAAATTTATTTTAAACACAAAATATACTAGATTTAAATTAATTTTTAAAATAATCATATGAACTATAACTTTGATTAATATATATATATATATATATATATATATATATATATATATATATATATATAGATGATTAAATTTTCGAGTATAGTCATTGATAGGGGCTTCTATATTCAGAACTTGCATTCCTTACATTCTCTTATTTCCCAGGAAAACGCCTCATCACGGGATTTTAAGTATATATATATATATATATATATATATATATATATATATATATATATATATATATATATATATATATAGAGAGAGAGAGAGAGAGAGAGAGAAAGTTAGAACTGCCGACTAATAACTAGGTGGTTATAAGTTCAACCACTGGCCAGGGATGGGTACTACTCTAGCCGGATTGGTAGGTTGTGGTGCAGCGAAATTGTACTCTATGTTGATGACTGTATTTTAAGTGCATTTTCTTGTGTAGAGCACCGGCGTAAAATCGTTCCACTCGCTGCTTAATAATTAATTAATTGATGTTCCACTTGTTTTATTTTAAATTTGATGTTTGTTTTCAACCTAGTTATTTTCAGAAAATCTTTGAATAATATAGACGAAACGTCGATAAACATAGAATTATTTTTATAACTGGGGTCAATAATAAATCGAATTATTCTCTGTAGAATATCTCAAATATATGTTAGTAAATTTAGTATTTCTAAATTCTTTGTATGATTCCAACAGTTTGTAATATCTGAAACAATTTTCTTTATGCTAGAAAATCATTTCAGAATTTCAAATTTGTATCACATTCAATGTAGAAAGCGTGGCGAAAATTAACTTAACGTACGCTGAAAGTAGAACATTATTTGCATTTTTCAAAACTTATAATAAAAACGACAATTTCTGCGAGAAGATGATTAATGATTGGTTTTCCCCAAATCGACAGTGAAGAAATAAGCATGCAAAATATGTCTGAAAAAGTAAAAAGATACATAAATTTATTTACTAAGAACAAAAAGCAGATCCCAAGTACTTTTGAACGAATCGAAAGTTGGTAAGCTATAAGCAAAAATATATGAAATTCAGACCTTAGAATTTCGGGAAACCACCTTAGACAAAAATTCATTAAAAAGGTTTATAAGGGCTGTGTTATATAGAGGGCCAAACTTTTATTTAAGTTTTAAATATAACCTACTCCCAAATAAATATGTGTATATGTTAAATTTGTATATATGAAACGAAAGCTATATCTATATTATTTCCACAATGTATTTAGTCGAATATGTGACGATGCAAGTTTGTTTTTTGTGCGCATATATTAAGGATGGCTTGATCCATCCTCTCCAAACATTGTAAAGAGTGGTCATATTTTAATTTAAAACTGAATTATTTTGAGACATACAGGTCAAATTTTAAACTCATAGTAACGTAAAGTACAAAGGTCACACTCTTCGTGATTAATTTAATTCTGGTCATTGGTAGACCTGCTATGTAGTAGCCAAGGAAACCCGTCATTCTATATAAACTTGATTTTATCTTTCCCCATGAAAGTTGACTTTTAGAAATGCGGTCAAATTTAATATATCGAACAGAGTTCAACTTACGTTTTAAAGGCAAATGTATGCACTGTCTCAACTCATATATGTTTTGCTTAAATTTCCCTTTGAAATAGTGATCATTGTTTTTATCATATCCAATAAATTATTGTACATATAAATTAGTAAAATGATGAAATAAACAAATAATGGTACAAATATAATTTAATATGTCTGGAATTTGTTTTTTGATAATTCAAAAATTAAATTCAGTTAAATAAACCGAGTTTCTGGCTTTAATAACCAATGTTTTTTTTTTCTCTCAGATCCAGCTCGTAAAAGACAAGAAATCATTGCGCATGTCAAACAAAAGGTGGAAAAAGCTGACCGATAACAACGGCCATCTTGAAAAATGGTGGATATCTTCGATGTGAAAGGCGAACGATATAATCCGTGAGGGCGTCATTGCTATCGATGGTGGTATTTGCCCTTGAGTGGCATTTACTTTGCAGCGACACTGACTGCATTCGAAATGAGGGGACGACGGTATGCTGAGGCATAAGAAATTGAAATAAAATAAATAGGAGGAACGAATAAGAGCAATTGAAAGAATAAAATAAATGAAAATAAAATAGATGATTGAAGAGGTTTTATTCTTAACGTAAGCCTACATTCAGTCGGCGAGTATGACCAGAAGCGGCTGTGTCAATTGATGTGTGCTAAATATAAACAGACCATAAGTGCATATATACTGGGGAAAATGATGTTCCGCTTCAATAGGAATATACACATATGTTTATGTTAATTTCCAAAAGATTACTGTTTTATAACCAACATTCCTGTACAATTGTTTTAGCCTATTACTGTTATTTAAATATATATATATATATATATATATATATATATAAGGTAAAATGTGTGTTAGTGTGTGTGTGCATTTTTTATGTATGTCGTGTAAATGCTTCTGGGGGGGGTTCTCGAGGCGGTCACTCTTTCTCAGAACATATGCTACCTAGATTATAATATGTACGATTTACGAAAGGGGATGATGTGTATCTTTTATTCAGGCGACATTTACGCACTATATTCGCGATATTTTTAATGTCCGCGTGTTTCCTTAGCTTTGTCGTATATAAGCGAAACTGGACCGTAGCAAAATTAGCCTGCCTGGCCCTCAGGGCTTAGTGTTTTAGCCAAGATCAAATCAGCTTTGTTTAGTATCTGTTTCGGCAGATACTGCAATAAAAGACTAAATGTGGGGGCAACCCCACATATAAGACGATTGCTCTTGTAGCAATCAGTTATTGACTAATGTAGGGGATACTCTTCATACCAATTGTCATTATCCAGCTCCTCTACTCCCCGTGGAGATGGTCCCCCTTTCCCCCCTCTCCACATTAAAAACGACTTTGTGTCTAATTTGCTCAGTGGGAAAAAATAAATACATAGTCTCCTTGGCACTCGTGCTCGGGACGTCCAGAAAGCAAGTTTTATCAATGCCTCCAAAATTCGTCATATCAGACAATTGTTATTCATTACGACAATCCCCTTTAAATGGGGAGCTGGTTCTCCCAAGCATCTTGGGGGAAACAAACAACATGCGCAGAAACTGGCTTGCAGTTAAGTTAAGTGCGTTTCATTCCCTATGGCGTTATATTTAACCTCATTTAATTTACGCACCTTTAACATCAGTTTTATTCGTTAGACTTTTTAATCGTTTCATTTAACAAATTTTCAAGTCTCTACCATCGTAGCGTTTCGGTAAATCAGCTGTCTATTAACTTCTCGGTTTCAGGTTCGAGCCAATTTATTTACCAAAACTTGTTTTTCCTTTACACCTCAGAACACCCGGGTAACGCCCGACAACGCCTGACAACGCCTGGCAACGCATGGTACCCCCCGCTAGTATATGATATTTATCAATATGATATTTCTCAATATGATATTATTTATTTCATATCAGGAAGCACGAAAATGAAATATACATAATTCACACCCATCTCTTGATAGTCTTTCAACACCAAAATGCAATACTTTTACAATGTTGCAAGTTGTTCTTTTTTATATATAGCCTGATCACATATTACACTAAATATAGATAGATAATCCCAAATTACCGATATTTTACGTACAAATATTGAAATAGTGTATATTTTTTACATGTTCAACTTAAGGCCAGGATTTACACGTTTTCACCATGTTGGCAGTGATTGGTCAATAGATTGTTAGTAGGGGAAACTTATAAGGGTTTTCATCCGGGTTTTTCCTGATGAACCATGTATAACACCTTTGAATGTGCTTTTTGCGGGAATTTAGGAATAACAGCTCTTCGCTCAATAGCAGCACTTCGTCGCAATCAGAAAAAATATTAGAAACAGTATCGTCCAGTATTAAATTCTGCTTATTAGTTTGGATGAAATTGTCATTCACAGACTCTGCCTTAATTTGTTGGAGTGTTACCGGCAGTTCGCGGATAATATTAATTATGGTTTTCAATTCTTTATTAATACGTAGCACCTCGATTACCGAGTCTTCGAGAGGTGCCATTTGGCCAAGAATTAATCTCGACAGATCGTCCTCGATGCAAGTTGTTTCGAGGATGGAAATTCTAGTGGAACATTGTAATTTAGAAGATTCGTTCCCCTCTTAATAGCTCTTCCGGCGTAAATGTGGGAAGTCCCTTTTTATACAAAAATGGATATCAAAGGCTTATGTTCATAATTTTGCAGAAAAAACGTATTCCGTATTTCGAAACTGCGAAAATGATGCCTAAGCATTCGTTTTCGATCTGAAAATCATTTTTCTCCGCTGGAAGTAGGGTTCAGTATGCGAAAGCAATTCGCTGGCTTGCGGCATCTTGTATCCATGCGATAATGCTATACTTGCCAGCGTCGCTAGTCACTTTTATATCAAAATCCGGGGTAAAATTAGTTAAGAACAATTTTTAGGTAATGATTTTTTTTTTAAATTTCTTGAAATGATGTTTGCCAATCCTATGTCCATTCCTAACGTTAGTCTTTTTTTAGTAATTGTTGGCGATAAACCCATGGGAAAATTTGCTAAACTTTAAAAGTTTTATAGTTGTGCTATGTTTCTCAGTGCGGATCGTGGAGTCTTCCATCTTTATCAATGACATGTCCTAGGTACTAGATTTTTGTAAGAAGAATAAACACTTGCTTCTTTGACCTTAAACCCATTTTTTTTATTCGACTTAATACTTGTTTGCTTTTGTTTGCGTGTTCACCCTGCTTTTGCTCGCTATAATGATGTCATATAAAATGCGATAGATGTATCAAGCTGGAATATAACATATGCTACGTTTACCCATATGGGTATTAATACATAGATTTGTAAATAGGCATCGCCCGGGGCGATTTTATAAAAAAAAATTGCCCTTATATAATTTTATGAACACTTTAGCCGGGCTGGGTGATGGATAGTGGACGTCTTCTAATGATCTTTTAAGCCCTTTTTTACGAAGACTGCAACGAAGCCCAATCACTGTATTCAATTTTAGGCAGTATATCGGTGTTTTCCAATCTGCACAGTTTCTGATTTCAATTATTCAGAGATGCGAAAGGAACGCTGAATTTTTAAACCGTTTTTTACCCGGTTTCAGTTGAAAATTTGTTGCCATTTTTGTAAACTTCTCAAGGCCAGGAGTGAATACATCTGGGAAGTCTTCCTTAAAGCAAGTTATTAGTTTCTGCTTTTCCGATGGGCAGGATTCTATTTTTTGAAAAATGTAAATATAGATTTGCCCACATGGTTAAACTCACCCATCCAATCAGAACCGAACATGTTTTCACTATGTTTTCAAACATATTTGGAGCTTTTTACTTTTTCCTAGCAAGGTTGCGTTGGCCATAAAATTACCTTCAAAATAAATGTTAGTGTTGTTGACCATTTTGCCGTTCTATGGGTTCTTAGCATAGAAGGTTTTCGCAATTTCTTCCACGTTTTGAAGTTTAGATTTGTAAGATTCAAACTACTGGCTAACTGAAATTTAATATTAATGCCGAGAATTTTGAACGTAACGTATGTATGCAGGTTTTCTTCTAAAGCGTGTCAGGATATGGTTTGATGCATTCGGCTTTTGTTTTAATTTTTCTTGAAGTAAAAGCTTCTATGTGCTATTATATTGCATATAAGACATGTTTTCGTTATGTATGGACAATCTTTGACCCATTGTTTGCACCACATCTGTAACAAGAGCCCGGCACTTTTGGTTTTAGATTAAATGTTTGCTTTATGTATGAATACACTTCATACAAATTGCAAATGTTTACACCAAAAATGTGCTGATTAATTTGGTAGAGACAACAAAGGTTAAATTTGCTAAAACTTTGACCCAAATTTTGATCCTTTAACATTTATAGTTTTGGGCTCAAATAACATTAGAATGTTTGATCCATGCCCAATTTACCTACATCTAAAATTTCATGTATTTAGGCGCTTCTTTTGCTGAGGAGTTTTGTGAAGTTTTAAACCTTATCCTCCTGACAGCCAAATTTATGGTGGAATACTGATTAAAAGATTTTCCCAAATCTGAATAGATGTCAAATCTCGAGTCTCTACACTGAAAATTAACAGAATAGTTTGGTAGGGAAATTTGCACACACACAGACTTTCACTTTTATAGATATATAGATAATTTATAATATTGTTTTTTTCCAACTAATATTTAACATGTTTAAATATTGCAATTAGATCAATTGTTTTAATATTTTAGTTCTATGATTTGCATTTGATTTGTAATTTACATATTATAAAACACAGTTATTAGCTCTTAGTTTTCAGTTTTAAATTAAATACTACATTACATCATATTGTCTTTTTTAATCTATTCTAAATATATATCTGATAATTAGTAAACTTAATGCTTGCTATCGTTATATTATTAAATTTGGTTAATTTATTTGTTTTTTGTGTGGTTTACCATTAACAATTTATTTGATCGTATTTGCTAAATTTATACTTAGATCTATGCAAGCAAATTTGAATTACTTCCTTTCGTTTGTTGAGAGAGTCATACTTTAGATTTTATTACATGATATCATTCTATATTTCGAATAGTTACATCAGCCAGGCTTATTAAGGGAGTATTTAGTAGCACTTCTTTTATATTCAATTATATTCTTTCTAAATTCTCTTTTTGCTAATGATGTTGTTTTCTTATAATTATTATCTGCTACTATTTCAAAAGATGTTATATAGTTGTTTAATCTATCTTTAAATATACATGCAGTGGCCCTAAATATGTTCCTGGTCTATTAGTATCTATTATTTCACATTTATTTATAGTATATAAATTAAATTAGAAACTGACCATACCGACCATGCGTTGCTGTAGCTCAGTTTGTGTTAATAGAAACACCCACCAATGAAAAGACAAAATGCATTACTTGTAGGAAGAAATTATCGTGGCAAATTGTTTTTATAATTATAGAAAAATGTCTATGAATTATTTACAAAGAAAATAAATTATGGATTTATTTATTTGCAGACGGATATTCTTATCTCCTATAGTTGTTGTTTCACAACAATGTTTGCATACGTAAGTAAAGGTGGGAGGAAAAGTAAGTAGATGTTTTTTTCTTTTGCTTTTGTGATAGAAATTTATAGAAGCGAGTAGCCTGATAAACGAACACACGTATACAGAAACACCGTAATTATTTTTATTATTTCAGGAGAAAATGTAATGCAAAAAGCGAGAGAGAGAGAGAAATAAAAAAAACTAGTGTAAATAACTTTGACGTCGTAGAATGTTTATTCATATTTTAGCAGAAAAATATATCTAAAAAGCGAGCGAGAAACAGAGACAGGGAGATAGTTAAAAGACTTAGGAAGAATATATACAGACAGATAAAGGAAGCGAGAGAGAGGGAGAGAGAAACAGAGAGAGTTGAGACGAATATATACATAGATAGAGAGGGAGAAAAATGGAGAAAACGAAAATGGAAATAAACAGTGGGGTTGATAATGTTTACGCCGTGAAATGTTCGTTATTTTTTCTTCGGCATAAAAAGATCATTACAGGGGAACAATAGCTGCAATTTTTTATTTACTCTCTTTCATTCTCTCTCTCCTCCCCCTCCTCCCCCTTTCTCTCTCTGTATATACTCCCCAAAAGTTTCCCTCTGTATATAGTCTTCCCAAATCTCTCTCTTTCTCTCTATATATATTCTTCCTAACTCTGTGTCGCTGGTTCCCTCGCTCTACTTCTCATTTATATTTGCAAATTCGTGCATACTGAATATGTAATATGATTAGAATCTAGAAAAATATGTAATTTATATCGCCAACATTAAAACAAAATGTAAAAAGTATAAAAAAGATGTTTAAATACGCGCTATTATCAAAAAGAAAAAGAAAAAAATAGGATCGAGTAAGGTTCGGTACGTCGTTCCGAATTCCAAACATAAACAAGGAACCCGTTCATAATTTTCCAGGGTTTGTTTTTTTTCTTTTTGGACGGAGTTGGTTGCGTTGTTGATGTTCTGCATAAGTAAATTTATCAAAATTTAATTTTCTGATTATGAGTTGGAATTATGCATTTGGTTATTTTTTTACACGATTGCATCTTATAAAGTGCTGCCATATTTGAAAATTTATTTAGCGTTCGTTTCTGTATAAAAAGGTAAAATTTGGAATAATCGAACTGTCATCTCTATGTTAACGCGAATGAGCTGGATTTGAGTAGGGAGAATTAATTATTTTTAGATCGGGAAATGGAAAGATTATGTTCTGTCTTGGGTTTATGATCAAGTTACGAAGGGTTTGCATACACAATATCTGTAGAATATGTATATTTTCTCCCGGTCTTGACGGTAGAAGAAGTAATTAATATTTATTGAAAAATAGAAACTACTTATTCTAAAAGTGTTGCGATTGTGATAAAATTTTATCATAATGACTAAATGATGTCTAAAGGATGAAATTTTATTATAACGACTAAATGTGTCTAAAATGTTCTAAAATTACATATGATAGTGAGCAATCGTTTAGCTATAATAAATTAGTTTGTGGAATCTGTTGTTGCAAATCGACGGTATCTTGTCCAGTAGGGAATTTCTGCAATCAAAATATTATATATGGAGCTGGGAGATTTATTTTCTAACAGGCATTCGTCAATATTTCTATGGTCCTAAAATCAATTTCCTTCAATGTTTTGATTAGTTTTGTAATATCCTTCAATAAACCTTTTGTCTATTTTTTAACCTAAAACTTGTTATTGTTTTTACGAAGTAAGTGATTGTAAAAATATTATTTAACATTATTTTTTATAATTATTTCTAGATTAGTTCCCTACTGCGTATTTTTGTAAAAAAATTGAACAAATTGATTTTAAAAAAATATTTTTCTTATGTGTGCGCTATACGGCGGATTAAACTAAATGCAATTTCCACGTCGTTTTTATTTTCATTCTCGTTATTATTTTGATATAGTCGTTATTTGGTTTCTTAAAAATTATTTTTACAAAATTGTTATACTATTTCCACAATTATATTCACATACAGTGAAATAGCACGTGGTAGTCTCACATGATTTCACTTGATGCACATACAATGAAATAGCTTGTGGTGGTTTCAGTTAACACCTTCTTTTCAATTAAAATATAGTTTATTTCACCTTTGTATCCTGGCCTTGCAAATACTAAATTATAATATTTGTTCTTGCTATTAAATATATGCTCATTATGGAATAATCATGTATTCTTTTTTATATGATATAACTTATTTCATTATTTAGATTGGATGGTTTGACTTGAAGATTCTCCTGGTTAATGTTACTATGTCAATTTCGAATTTTGTAACATTTGTTTCGAATTTCGCAGGTTGTAATGCTTTATCTCAACAATTTCGAACATTATAAACCTATTATTATGATATTTATGTAACGTACTACACCAACTTATAACTCCATTTGATTAAAGCCACAGATTATGAGGTACTTTAAATTTTATTTTCAATATTTTATCTAAAACCTCTTAACAACAAAAATACACTATCTGTAATACAACGAGATATCAATTTAATTGAAGGGTTATTTGAAAAGTTACGTTTCTGACCATTTACAGTAAATTTTAGGGGTTTCGGAGTGTAGATTAAATAGTATTATGCATATAAACTTTGGAAGCAATGTTTAAACCAGATGCATTTACGTTATAAATGACTTTTTACTTTACCCATATATATATATATATATATATATATATATATATATATATATATATATATGTATATATATATATATTTAGAGCATTATTAAATTGTTGGAAGTGTTGTAACTCATAGTTTTGTCAGCTGGAACTATTATATTGGGGTCAATACGCTGCAAATCAGTAACTGTCAAAAATTTAAAACATCAACATAATTTAGGAATGAATTTTAAGATTGTAAACATAATAAAATATCGAATATAGAGTTTGTCAAATATATATATATATATATATATATATATATATATACATATATATATATAAACAGAAATAATATATTTTAATTAATGTAGCTTTATAATTTATTATAAAATGAAATACTGTAGGTATTAAAAGTAACGTTAAATTCTTGGATGAAAAATGATCTGAAAAAAAACGGAATGAAACTGATATATATATATATATATATATATATATATATATATATATATATATATATATACAGACTTATACATACAAACATATACATATACGTTGACGTACAAAACACGTGAGACTAAACCTGAACCATGTAAAAAAAAAACGTCAGGAATATGACTAAAAAGAATAGTGTTGAAAAGGAGTGGTGCACTTATAAAAAAATTAGATGTATCTGAAAAGGCTATAACCCTCTGTCCTATCCAACAAAACGTTTGAATACAGAAAATACGTTTAAAATATTTTCTACATGCATAAATATTCTTTCAGCAATGGATCTCTGTATGATAAAACAAACCATACATACAATTTATGTAGGTATATAATTAATGACCTATTAAATCCTTGGATTTCGAAATTTGTTAGATAGTAATGTATTATGTGTGTTGTTCTAAGTATAGTTTTATAGAAGCATATATTCACAAATATAACAGAGATCCAGTGTCCCAAATGATTTATACTTAAGAGGTTGAGATATTTGACTTATATATTACGTAGTTTTTCTCATCTTTTCTTGTTTTCGTCTCACTATTTTTCGTGATTCAAAAATAGATGTAGGTTTTGCGGCTTACATTCAACGTTTCTACCTTGCATTCCTATCGCTGGTGCAGTATCACTGATGAACGATGGTTGTACACGAATGTCTGACGTGTAATTTTTCATACGAGCGTTGTTCCAAAAATAAAAACCCCATATTTTTTTTCAACTCAAAACGTTGAAGAACTAAAAATACAGGAGTAGTATAATAAAAGCGCAGCATTTGGTTTCTCAGAACTTATTTATATACATGTCAGCACTATTATGAATAAACTTTTGCAATGAATTCAATTACGCATTCCTGCTTCTGGCGCACACCCATGACAGCGGTTGCTTTCTTAGAATCTCACACGTCATACAGCATACAGATTAAACTTTTAGGTCATGGTGGCATAAGTGCAGTCACCATAACAATATTATTTGTAATTTTTGAACGACACTCTCATAAGGTGACTATAAGTAGTAAACCGATTAAATTATATAAAGTTAGATAGTTTAAGTCTTGATAGAACTGATTAGCGTAGACTGTATGCTCTTCTCCCACTTCACTCTAATTATCGTCGATATCACAATGGGAAACAGTCGTTCTTGTCTCTCCTATGTTCCTAGTGAAGATTGTATTGGTTCGACATTAGATCCCTTTTATTATATCTCAAGCGATGTGCTCAATCCGTCACAAGGGGTTGTTTCAAGTGCATAGCGGGGGAAGGTCTCGTCACAGCTGTGAGTGACACTGTACGCCAGATCGCCCGGTGTTTTAACTTCTCGCACCAGCTTCTGACTGGGGAATTCTTTTATTCTTATGTGCCTTACTTCTCCTCTTATCTCTGCTCGTCTTTATTACTTTCTCGCTGTCCTTTTCTATGCTTTCCTCTCTCTCTCTCTCTCTCTCTCTCTTCCTTTTTATTTTTATTTTATTTCCTTTCCTTATTATTCTTTGTCTTGGTGTAGTTATTATTGTTATCACACTCTTATCTTGATTAATTTTCAATTCTCTCTTCTATCATGTCTTTAATTCTCTTGTCTTAATCTTTTTCCTCCGTCATCTAGTTCTGTTTCTTCTTTGTATTTTCCTCATTATTACTGCTGTTATTGTTGTTATTGTTTTATTATTATTTTTCTCTTTCTTCTTTTCACATATTTACATCATGCATTGCTTCTTCGTCTTCTTCCTTTACAGCATTTTTCAACATTTGCTTAACGCCCAATTTCTTCTATCAGCTAACTTTTTATCTCTTTAAAAATGTCACATTTATAATCCCTATTTTTTCTGTGTTTTTGTTATTTTTCATTGTATACTTTTTCATCATTTTCTTGTTCCAATTTTCTCTTCTTCTTTTACTTTTCCTTTTTGTCTTTACCTCCTCCTTCTGCGTTTTGATTGATTGTCATCTTTTTTTCTATTTTATTCATCTCTTCTGTCATTTTCCTCCTTTTCATCATATATCACTTTTTCTTCGCCTTCATGGTTTATATTTCCTATTCTTTTTACTCTTCTTATCCTTTTTCATCTTTTTCTTCTGTTCCATCCTCTTGTGCTTCTTCTTATTTCATCGAAGACTTAATCGACGCCTATTTTCTACGAACAACACCGCGTGTATGCTTCGACATTGACATCTCTAAAAATAAAGACAGACCAGGGGAGACGACAACTCACCAAACCGCCAACCGGAATTTCACGCGAAAAAGACTTCACGCCATTTTTATCTTGTCGGTCGCACGCGCGCTCCCCCGTCGATATTGCAGCGAGACTAACCATGTCCCGCCGTCTCGTACCTTGAATCCCTTCGTGTTCTCTCATTCTGCAAAGCCGCGTCGTGATTTCCTCACCGACCATGTCCTATTCTACTCCCAAATGGGAACTTGCCGGTGGCATTGAATGTCCAGATTTTCTCTGTGGCTTTGAAAATGTCGTGTGGGAATCGTCTTCACTCACTACTCGTGTGAAACCAAAGTCTATTCTCGCCAGGTTGTTTACAAATCGTAAACAGACCCAAACTTGTGACCCACGCCTATCAATATACATGTATGCGTGTCTGTCCATTGGATTTTCTGTCTGTCAGCATGTTTCTCTATATCTTTGTCTGTCTGTGGGTGTGCCCGTCTGTCTGTCCGTCTATCTCTCCCCCTCTCTCTCTCTATATATATATGCATGTGTGTATATATATGTATATGTATATGTATATGTATGTGTATGTATGTGTATGTTTATCTAAGGTCATAACCATGTTCACAAAAAATCTTACAAAATGTTTCTCTCTCTCCCGTTATATATATATATATATATATATATATATATATATATATATATATATATATATATATATATATATATATAGAGAGAGAGAGAGAGAGAGGTGAAAAGGAGAGAGAGTAGGGGACAGCTAAATTTATTTCTACAAAGTAAATATAATGAAGCTTGGTGTATTTATATTAATAGATTAAAACATTTAATAAAATATTTTATTAAATATTATTTTTATTTATACAGACATTGCTTAGCGACACATTAGGGATATATTTCAGTAATGACTATAAATAACCAGAGACATTATGCCTCGCATGGAGATCGAATACAATAGCTCTTTCTCGCTCTAGACGAAAGCTATTTGCACATATGTAATATTTGTATAAATATTACCACTTACATCTAATATATCTATATATATATATATATATATATATATATATATATATATAGTAGTAATTTATAAGATATATATGTCGATTAAGCTACACTGAATATTCCGCGTCTCACCCACTCTAGGACTCTTCAGGCTTATGCGCGACTTCTGTGGTTGTTTGTCGTTTTTATATGCGCATATTCTATTGAGATTTTAGTTAGCCAATCAGCTTTCTAGTAGGCTAAATACAGCACACACAAAGGAGCAGGTCAACCAGAGATCAAATAGGCCTTTGTCCGATAAATGCATGCTCATTGGCTGATAGGAAGGGCGCGGTGGATACTAGAAAGCTGATTAGCTAACTAAAATCTCAATAGAAGATGCGCATATAAAAATGACAATTAACCACAGAATTCGCGCATAAGCCTGAAGAGTCCTAGAGTGGATGAAACGCGGAATATTCAGTGTAGCTTAATCGCAATATATATTTTATAAATTACAAACTACGTATTGAGCACTTTTGAAGTAAATACTTAAAGTTTACGCATAAATCTCTACTTCTGTATATTAATTTAATGTGAGTAAATTCGAGCCAGAGATGTCTCGTGTCGCGGGGTTCGAATCGTTCGACTGGTAGTAATCGTGACACCCTGCACTGAAGAATCCCGAAAGGATGAAACACTAGTGTCTGTAGGTATTTAATTATTATAGTAAAAAATAATTATATATATATAATTATATATATATATATATATATATATATATATATATATATATATATATATATGATTAGTTATATTATTTCGGAAAAAAGGATTCCAGAAGAGTGTTCTATTATAAGGAAAACTCCGAAAATAAGACCGTATTATTTATGTTTTATTTACAGAAAGTTTAGAAAGGATAAGGCATCAGCACCGTCGGTTCCAAACCTGATAGGTTGGGACCGTGTAGATACCCATATCAAGCTAACTTAACTATTACTCATCTGTTTCATAACCGGAAGTGGAATTTTCATTTAATAAAATGGTCCCATCCGATATATAAGGGGATATTTCACAAAACGAGAGTAAAACCTGAACTTGTAATGTATGCATATGTTTCCATTTCCGGTTATAAAAGAGATGAGTATTAGCTTAAGAGAGCTTGATATGGTTGTCTAAAACGATCCCTTTTAATCAGGTTTGGAACCGACGATATTGCTGACTTATCTCTTCTAAACTTTCTTTAAACAAAATATACATATATATATATATGTATATATATATATATATATATATATATATATATATATATATATATATATAGAGAGAGAGAGAGAGAGAGAGAGAGAGACATATTAAGTAGATACGATGATTTATCTCGAAAATGTTATAGCAATAAAATTACATATACATTCAATATTGGAAAGCGACAGCCTTTTGTCATGACTGAAAGTGACACAATGTTCAACAAGCGAGATCGGAGATGCGCCACTGTACCACTAATGCTCTCTACCGTTCAAAGTTATAACCAGCTTATTGCCAGCACTCTCAAAATGCAAATACAAACGAGTAAATGCATGAGGGACGTGCCCAGGTTGAGGTTTCTAGCCACGGTTATCGTCTTAAGTGTCGTTTCAAGTAGAATCCACATCATTCCACTTCACACCTTTGAAGTCGGTTGGAAATCAACAACAAAATATACCTGGATACGCTAAAGAGTCTAGTGATATACTGGTGCAATCAGGTGGCTGTTCGCAGACACGGGGTGTAACAGCAGCACTCTGCGCCGGCCCACAAGTCCAAAGAAGCCCTGAATTCAGAATAGGCTGCTACGAATATGCACCTTTCTTTCACTGACCCCCACCTCCCCTGTCCTGAACCCTATAAACTACTTCGTAGAATCATACGTTGAGAATATAACTAACATCTCATACATAATATGATGTTAACTTTATATTTAATAACAGTATTACAAACATAAAGAAGAACTCGCACATTATATACAAAATTACAAGACTTATGACAAAAGAACAAACGTACGCTAACTATTAAGACACAAATAGTATTTTAAAAATGCCAGTAAAATATGTAACTATATCAAATACCTTAGAATTGTACACGATACGAACTCATGTTGTACACTTACGAAAAATACTCTAACAGCATCATTACTAGCGGTTCCCGCCATATTTAAAATTAAACATACCAATGCTGAAATCAGATTGATATTAATTAAATTAAAATAAGCCTATAAGAATTTTTTTTTTGTTTAAACGAAAATAGTTATTATATTTACATATACATAAAATTGTATTGTATCGGTTTTGGCAGTGATAAACTCAAGGTTTCGCGCATGTGTACGAAGTGAGATTACAGTTTAGTTCGTTATATGATTCCATTGTGTGTAGAATTTAGTCGTCGTACAGTGAAACACATTTTTGTTGTAATGTAGTGCTCTACCCAGTATGCTGTCTTTGAAGACAACGTTAACAAATCATATGGTGACTTACATAAACATTGTTACGTTTATAATTTTGGGCGGGGTGAATCGACGAAGGTGGAAGTACAGCGATAACTAAGATCAAAAGAACAACACAGATCTACGGGGAAGCAGAAAAGAATTCAAGATGCGTGACAATGATGATATAAAAGAGGTGGAATTGGTGGAAAGGAGAAAAGTTGTATCACTTTGCGAGAAAATATGCAATATAAATGTGTGGCCTCTCATAATTCGCAATTGATTTTAAAAACAAGGAACAAATATTCAATAGTTTTAGCATATTTTTACCCTCATCAAAAATAGAAATATTAACAGTATCAACGGCATTTGACAAATCTCCAATTAAAAGTATTAAGCCTATCAGCGGCAATTCCAAATTAAAAGTGCTTTGGCACTAATGTCTTGTATATTATGTCATGCGTTATGATTCTCCAGAGCTTGTCTACACGTGACGTATTAGGGTGATCTTTGGAATGTTTTCTCCATGTAGATATCAAACAAGGAAACTTTATTTCTAATGGTAGAAAATTATTTCTTTAATGCGATTTATTTTCTTGGAATAACCCAAGAAGAAGGAAAGAGGAAAATACGGTCAAGTCTTTACGAAACTATGTTACATCAGATGACACCGCAGTCAATGCAACTACCTGTTTTTCATTTAATATTGATAGAATAAAATTTTTCTAAACAAGACTGCTTTTAATTCTGACCTCTATTGCTCAATGGTGTTTAGTTCTTTGAGTCCCAAAACGTGTTTGTAAGCACGTTATAATCATATAACTTTTGAAATAGGTACGTTTAATTTGCTGTTAATTCGCCAAGCATTATAATTAATCAGAAGTTTCCATCCTCATTTGATGAGAAAACAGTTAACATAAGTTATTGATTAAAGAGTAACGAGTCCTTTCCTTTTTTAGTAAAATACATAAAAGCTTAATATAAGATACTAGACTGGCAGCAATTAAAACTTGAACCAAATGTCAGTACTTAGTGCTGTAAAGCTGATAAATCTGATTCACGCATACTGAGGTGAAGATATCCACCATATTTAGATCTAAACTATATGTTTGCATGAGGACCAGATGAGATGTCGCGTTTCTTTCATAGCATTACCAGTAAGGAAATCCGCAACGCCATCGAGCAACATTTGAGTCATTCTGAACAAGCTGTTGACTAGAATGAAAAGACGAAACTGTGAGCTTACGAACAGTCATACAAAGATTGGACAAGCACTCCAAGACAATCATCCGAGAAACAAAGCAGAAAAAAGAGGAGCGGGGAAGGACAATGGAAATGTCAACAGACGACATTGCAGAGTGGATTGGATAGAACTTTGACATGACTCAGTATATCACCCACACCTGTCAGAAGTGGTGAAACAGCTGGTACTACGTTCAGTATAGTGGAGCGTCGACGATTTCAAGTAATACTAACACTAGAACAATAACAACAACAACCACCACTTATACTAATACTACCACTACTACTACCAATAATAATAATAATAATAATAATAATAATAATAATTTTTTTGTTTATTTTCTGATATACTTTTGTCTCTTGCGTCCGTCAGTATTTATATCTATTTCTCTCACCCAATGTTTGCTTGTCTCTACATCATTTTTTTTTTACTCCAGTCTTTTGCTCTGGAAACGATTCTCTTATTGTTATTGTTTACAAGAAAATGAATAGTTTCTTGTTTTTACCCGTCCCTCTTTTTCTTTCTCTTCCTCCCTCTCAATTTCTCGCTTTCTATCTTGCTAATGCATAACTCTCTAAATAAATCTTATTCATTCACTTTTGACTCTATTTGCTTTTTGTTGTCCACCTCTCCCTTAATAATTATATTTTGTTGTTCACCTCTCTCTTGATAACTATATTTTTATCGATATCTAATTCAACCTCTCTCACTATTTAACTGCCTCCTTTAGTCAGTAACAATATGGTTGTCTATACATTTTATATCCTCTATATCTCATTCTCACTCTCCAATTTTGTTTTTAGCTTTAATCCTTTACCATTTTAATATCTCTCTATTATAATATCTGTCTTAGCGTCTCCTCATCTCTGTCTACATTTATCCTAATTGATCCCGTTTATAAAGTAAGTGTCGTTGTATGTCTGTATATATATATATATATATATATATATATATATATATATATATATATATATATATATATATATATATATATATATATGAAGAGGTTATGGTGTTAAATGATAATAAAACGAAAGGAACACAGGACTTTTAGAAACAAACATGTATTCACATATATTACAGACAATCAATGTCATTCCTCAGATGTTTGGCGTTTGCACACAACGTCCTTGACCACGCACCAATCTCTGACTGCGTGGCACCGGTACTTGTTACCGGAAGTGACGTCAGCAGAGGAAGTGACGTCATGACATAGTCCATTAATCCGATGGAGGAACACCCCCTCCTTAGGGTTTACCATTATAATGTTGCCCATTATCGTTTTTTTTTATTTCCTCGTCTGGCAACGATGGAATCGTCAAAGGGATCCCTTTTAAGTGGCTAATTTGTTTCGAAGACAAGTACTCCAGGGTGAAATCATTATTCAGTTATGATGTACCCTATTTCAGCAGTCAATTAGCTGTATATATCGGTAAGCCTTTTTAGGACCCAAAAATCGGAGAAACGGCGTATGACTTGTCTGCAATGTAAATATTCTGCCGTGTAAATACCAATGGAACTTTGTCACAGCGAATATAATACTCAAGGCTTCAGTTTCAATTTGAGAGGACTGTCTGTCGGCCGTTAGTAGCGTTCTTGATTCATTCACGAAAAAAATGCATTCCGGTTTTTTAACTATAGAAGAGGGATAAAATAAGAAAAATAGACAGTGCCCTGTCCTTGAGTATGTGCGTATGAGCAGAGAGCACTGTATCTCTTGCTTCTTGGTAAAACTCTAAGAGATAACCTAATATGAGGGTGGACAAACAAAAGTACTTGCGAAACAATAAAAATATACTCTGATACAATACAGTTGCAAAAGAATAAATATAATTGTGGAATTGTCCGGAAGTTCACCAAATTGGCTATGTGTGTGTGTGGGGGGGACTTGTCCCCACGAGGAAGAATTTTTCTTTTCACTTTAGAACCGACAGTTAAAAATAGAATATTTCAGAAAATTCCACTCAATGAAAAAGCATTTCATTTAGTCCAAGTAAAACGAAAGGGGGGGGGACACAATTCCCCCCCCCGTTAAAAATTTAAAAAAATTAAAGTAAAAAAACGTCTTCTCTTCATTTGAAAAATGTCCAAATTTGAATAAAAATAAAAGTAGACAAATTACAGTTAAAATTGTTTCACGGTGAATTTTGTTCAAACATTTTTCTCTTTTTTTTCTTCTTTATATTAACAACCCAATTAATTTTTACGGAATTAACAAAAATGAGTTCGGTACAGTTCTTTTTAATTTAATAAAAAAGATTATTGAGTCGAGAGCTTTGCCTTTCGTTCGTTTCTTTTTTTTTCTTTTGTTTTTAGAATTTTGCTTTTAGAAAGTAATTGCCAGCCAAATTCTTAACTTATAAATCCGAAGTTCTTTTGAAGGCACATTACTTTCATTCTTTTCCTTTCTTGTGGAGTTAACCCGTGTGAAAGTTGAATTCGTCCGTCGCTAGTTGTTATGCAGTTAAATGGTAATAAAACGAAACGAACACACGTCTTTAAGAAACAAACATGTATTCCCATATATTACAGGCAAGGTGGGTTGAACAATGCCAATCCTCAATTGTTGGGCGTTTGCACACGGCCTTCTTGGCCACGTGTAATTATCTGACTGCTGGGCACACGTACTCGTTACGGAAAGTGACATCACCAAAGGGAGTGACCTCATGAGATAGTCCATTAATCCCATCAAGGGGCGTCAAAAAATGAATGTGTGTTCCTCGCTAATGGAGGAAAAGGTGTCTACGTAGCAGGATTCAAACCTTAGACCAGCGTTGATCGTCATCTAATGCACTGATGATTGCTTAAAGATAAAACACTAGTGTCTCTAGGTATAAAAGTAAAAATGTACTATATATATGCATATATATATATATATATATATATATATAGAGAGAGAGAGAGAGAGAGAGAGAGAACCACTGTGCATTTCTCTTTATGTTTATTTATATTGGTTTATGTTTATCTATGTGTCCCCTTTTACTTTCGCTTTAACCCTTCATTCTCCCTGTTGATCTCCCGATCTCTTCATCTACCACTTTCTCAGTCGAATTAATTAATGCAAGATGTTAACTTATTCCCCCTGTTTTTCTCCTACTCTCCCTCTCTCACTCTCTCTCCTTCTCTCTCTCTGTCTCTGTCTCTCTCTCTCTCTCTATATATATATATATATATATATATATATATATATATATATATATATATATGCACTAGTAATCTGACAATGCCACACGAAGAGGACTAAATAAACAAACAAACAAAAACGCTAAGCAAACTTCATTCCATCGCTGCAAATTAAAGCTGGCTTGCCATTAAACTATAATGTAAAAAAACATTGTCGAAATTTTATTGGTTTGCACATATAGGTTATTTTTTTTACTAATTGTCCTGAAACTGTAATTATAAATTAGTATTATAACTTCCAAAAGCCTGCACATTTGCATGACGTTTCGTCCGATATAACCAAAAATATCAGTATTTCAATATTCAATTGGGTTAGGAGTATAGATATATCCATATGATTGGAATAATGGAAATATTATTCCGACGAATAGAGAAATAATAAAGGTTATGTCTTCATTTTGAAACTTCCTTTTGATAAATGAGGTATAGAAGAGAAAACACGACTATAAATATTTGAAAGTATACTTTTGATGTAATAAAATGTATAAGCACGGTTTCATTTAAGAAACGGTAAATATCCTTGGAAATTTTAAAATTGGAAGGCAGCATAACATTGGAAAAGAGATTAAGATTTTCTAACGTCGTTAATAATAATTAATATATTAAAAAGATATGCAATTCATATTCTTCCGGGAACAAATATGTCTGTTATAAGTCTGATAAATATATGTAATTGAAATGAAATGAGTGTATGTTTTATGTAATTTATTGTGAGCTTATATGTATAAATTATTATAGAAGGTCTTTTCGATAGGGTGAGAGAGTTTACATGCGTCTAAAATCAAATTATGTTCTTTTAATAGTTTACTTAATTTTTTTTTTTTTAATTACATTTTCACCCCAAACAAGGCACATTGCCACTCAGGTGTAGGGGGCTACTATCAGGGTCAGCAACTACGGGGGCACTATGTAGGGATTTGGGCAGCAAGATGTCGGTTCACGTTGCACTTGAACTTCTGCATGTCAGTACACTTAGGGAAGCATGATCCTGGAATGGAATTCCAGAGTCTAGCGGTTCTGGGGAAGAAACTACTGGAGTAGAAGGATATTTTGCATCTACGGATCTCTACTGTGTGGGGGTGGGATTTAGCTGCCTGTCGGGTTTATCGAGGGTGTCTGCGACGTGGGGGCACTAGTATCTGCAGTTCGTCAGAGCACTCACCATTAAAATACTTGTAGAACAAGCAGAGGGATGCAACGTTTCCTCGATGGGACAGAGGCTGAAGCTTAGATGCCAGTTAAGGGCCTATCAGATTGGCGACTCTTTTTTGAACCTTGTCTATGAACGAGAGACTAGTTGTAGACGCACCAGCCCAGATGTGACAACAATATTCCATACATGGGCGAATGGTGGCCTTATAGAAATACAGGATACTTTCAGGTGTCAGTAGTTTTCTAGCACGGTAGAGAGAGCCTACCTTTTTTTGCAGCGGCCCTGGCAATGTTTTCAATATAATTGTTCCAGCTCATGTTTCCTGTGAACGTTAGGCCAAGCAGTTTGAAAGATGTACTCTCAGACAGGGAGTCACTGGCCATTGCTATTGGTGGCAGAGAAGGTTTCTTGTAGTTATTGAAGGAAACCAGTTTGGTTTTGGAAGCATTGAATATGACCATCCATTTATGTGCCCATTCCACTACAGATTGGAGGTCATCCTCTAGTGTTTTTGCCATTTCTTTAGATATGTGTTCATTTGTTTTCCTGTCATGCCTGTTATAGAGTGTAGTGTCATCAGCATATATACCCATCTCAGAGGCAGTTTTGTCGGGGAGGTCATTAATAAATATCAGGAATAATAGAGGTCCAAGAATAGACCCCTGAGACACTCCCGCATTTATATCACACTGTTTAGATGTACGACCGTCGAGGACAACCTGGGTTTTTCTCTTGTCTAAGAAGAATTCAATTATGCTAAGTATTCTACCAGTGATACCGTATGATTTAATTTTCCTGAGGAGACCCTTGTGCCATACCCTGTCAAAAGCCTTAGAATTATCTAGAGCTACCGCTCTGCCCCCCCCCGCTTTGTCCAGTGAATGGTATATACGTTCAGAGATTACAGTGAGAATGTCAGCTGTGGAACGGGCTTGTCTAAATCCATATTGTTTGTCAGTCAGAAGTTTAGCGTCTGTAAGGTGCCGGACTAGAGCATGGTTAATTATGGTCTCAAATATTTTGGCGAAAAGTGGGAGGAGGCTAATGGGGCGATAATTTGATGGGTCAGTTCTTTCGCCAGAATTCTTGAATATTGGTACTACAGAAGCGGTTTTCCAACAGCTCGGAAAGCATGATTCATTAAGGCATTTGTTGAAGAGTTTGGAGAGAACTGGAGCTACTTCGGCTGAGCACATTTTTAATAGCACAGCTGGGATGAGATCAGGTCCGCATGCTTTGGAAGTGTCAAGATTTATTATGATAGCATGTACCTGAGCAGGGGTGATTTTTAGATCGTCTAGCGTGGTGGCGTCTGTCCGCAAAGGAAAGTCAGGCAGGGGGGGGGTTTAGGGTCCTGTGTGGAGTTCGAGGCAAACCGGTTGGCAAGCATATTATCTTTGTCGGTTGCTGAGCAAACAACCTCGTGATTGTTGGTTAGTGGGGGAATTGTTGATTGTCCATTGTTTACTAAACTGTTGTAGATTTTCAAGAAGTCACGATTTCCTAATTTTTGTGCTTCGATGCGTTTTTTAGTGGTTTCAGTAAATTCTCTCTTAGCTTTCGCTATTTCTTTCTTAACGTTATTTCTCGCTTCTATGTACTTCTGTTTGTTTGAACTGGACTTATGTCGGTTAAATCTGCTGTATGCATGCTGCCTTTGAGCAATGGCAGTTGCGCAAGTCGAAGTAAACCATTGGGGAGAGTGGGACTTGCTATAAAATTTCCGCACGGGAACATGTGCTTCCATTGCTGTTTTGAACCATTCAGTGGTCTCATTTGCGCACTGTTCGGCAGGAAGAGAAAAAATATTTCCCCATGGGGCATCTTTGATAAGATCTCTGATGGCTTCCCAGCCAGTCTTTTTAAAATATCTCGTTGTTTTGCGCACTGGCTCTTCAGTTTTGGGTCTAGAATTCAGGGCGATTTCTACCATTATCACTGCATGGTCAGCGTTCCCGAGTGGGCTGTTATCATTTGTTGTACAATCCTCGGGAACTATAGTCAGAAACAGATCTAGAAGTGATGCTTGTTGTTATTGCTTGTCAGGGAAACGGGTTGGAAACGTAACCATTTGTGATAGGGAGTGAGATATAGCAAAACTATGTGTTGTGCTGCCCGCTGCATCTGTGTGGGTAGAGAATCCAAGCCAGTTTTTGTGGTGAACATTAAAGTCGCCAAATACATAGACTTGGGCGCTAGTGTCAAGGGAGAGTGCTGTGTCTATACCGTCGGAGACTTTGTTTATGATGGTGCAGTCCTGGGTCGAGGGAGAGCGGTAGAGAAAATAAAAGTAGCTAATGTTGCATTGTATGTTTAGTCTAAAGCACATAAAGGCTTGATCGTCTGTTTCTAGGTTTGTTTCTCTAGTCATGGCGATACATTATGAAAACCTCCATGTTATTTAATTGTGCTTTATTTTGCGATATGCGCTATTTATAGAAATCTGCGTTGCGGTTAATTTAAAATACATTTTACTGTTTTTTATTGTTTAAAGTTAAAAGTGCGATAGAATGAGAAAATAATTCATTCTAAGACTTGCTATTTATTATATTCTTGTATGTTCATTTAGCAATTTCTCTTGTCTGCACTGAGTTTTACCAACGTATATATGATTGCAATTAGATTAGATTAGAGAAAAGGCTAAATAAACATAAAAGGGATGTAGGAAAAAGCAATTGTCTAAATGTATTATTCTCTCGTTCATTGCAGAACAATCATTCTTTTGACTTTCATAAAGCAAAAATAGTTAAATGTATTCCAAATAAATAGCGACAGAGACTTCTTGAATACGCGCTTATCGCTAATTCAAGCACAATTAAACAACGTAGAGGTTTCCGTGACGTATCGCTATTAATACGTTGACTTCTATTTAAATTATATAAATAAATGTTAATCAACGGGTAATGCTATCACACTGCAGAAACAGTCTACCCTTGCTGTTATTTCAGATCATGTAAAACCACTGATGCAAATTTTAGTCTCCACTCAATCAATACCAGAAATTTGTACAGAAATAAATTTGTGAAAATCATATGCATCTATTTATTAAGATATTCGTTTTTTTTTTCTTGGCTTGATACTTTGTAATATTTTTATTCTTTGGTCAATATGTGCTATATATATATATATATATATATATATATATATATATATATATATATATATATATAATATACATATATATATGTATATATATATATATATATATAAGTGAACGTACCTGTGTATCTGTATGTCTCTGTCTCTCTGTGTGTCTGTGTGTCTCTGTGTACGCAATAACTCTCTCAATTTTAAGTCTACAGGCTCGAAATTTGATATACAGGGTACTGAGATTTGGGAAAATCTTTGTGATCGGTTTTCGACCAGAAATTTGGCTGTTAATGGGTCAAAGTTAAAAAATTTTACTTTTGAAAACTCTACCATCTCCTCTTTTCTATTTATATAAAAAGAAAATACAATTTTCTTATAGATGGGTCGTGGAATTACATTCACACGCAAAAATATCTAGCTAATTTGCATATTCTTTTAAACATTCAATTTAATTAATTCCCTATTAATTTTTTTCGGTTTTCCTATGTGATGATGATCTTTACATGTAATTATATTCATGCAGATATTCTTCATGATTTATACTTGCATAATATTTGCATAATATTTGCGTGAAAAGTTAACAGTAAACACAAAATTGATTCCATATATATTTATGTATGCGCATATATTTTTGTTTAATCTATAAAAGTGAACGTCTGTTTGTGTCTGTGGGTCTCTGTGTCTGTATGTGTTCATTTCCCTACGCAGTAACTCTGTCAAATTTAAGTCTACAGTCTCGAAATTTGATATATAGAGTACTGAGATTTGCGAAAATGTGACCGGTTATCGGCCAGAAATGTGGCTGTTTAAGAATCAATGTTCAACGATTTGATTTTTGAGAACTCTATCAAACTCCTCCGACAATTTCGGGTCTAAACCCTTGAAATTTTAGATATAGGTTCCTTGGACAGGGAGCTTACTTAATAACTTGATTTGAGCCCAAAAACCAAAATGTTAAGGGGTCATGACAGTGGTCAAACTTAACAAAAATTTAATCTACCAAATTACTCAGACAATTTTTGGTCTAAACATTTTAAGTTTTACATAAAGGCTATTCAGAGATAGGGCAAGCTTTTTTATGGATTAGTTACTAATACATAAATTTATGTATGTATGTATGTATGTTTGCATGTCTGCCTAAAACGTATTTATACAAAAGTAGTATAATTTTTACGTTCGACCTTGTAGACGACAAATATCGCAAAATAGGATAAAATCTTTAGTATCTTCACATTCAACTGGGCACTTTTCAACAAGGGGGCGCTTTTTTGCCGATATTTTCGAAAGTCATCCTCTCCTTTCGATTGTCTAGCCTTAATTCAGCCCTACGTCACTTCCTGTTTGGCGGTGGTCGTAACGGCAAAGACGTTAGGTTGTTTCCACGTTCTTTTCCTCCTTTGCGGTAGGGGTGCGAGCCTGCCTTCCTACTTACACTTTTTTTTTTATCAACATACACCTCCAAACACCCGGACAGCGCCGGGTTGAAATGCTAGTATATCTATAAAAGTGAACGTGGGTGTCTTTCTATCTGTCTGTCTGTGTCTGCGTACATTTCCCTACGAAATAACTCTGTAAATTTTTAGTCTACAGACTCGTAATTTGATATACAGGGTCATGAGATTTGGGAAAATCTGTATGATTGGTTTTCGGCCAGAAATTTTGCTGTTGTCCTTTGAGAACTCGTCCAAACTCCGACAATATTTTGTCTAAACACTTGAAGTTTTAGATATAGGTTCCTTGGACATGGATTTAACTTTATAAGCTTGATTTAAGCCCAAAACAATCAATTTTAAGAGATCATAATAGGGGTCAAAGTTTTAAAAAATTGACCTCTGCGGTCTCTACCAAATTACTCAGACAATTTCTGGTCGAAACATTGGAAATTTTACATAAAGGGTATTCAGAGATAAGGCAAGCTTTTTCATCGGTTTGGGTCGAAATTTTTAGTTTCCAATATCTAAATGTACGTATATATGTTTGCATGTCTAAAACTTTCGACAGAGGGGACGGATTTTATCAAGATTAGTATCGTTATGAAGTTCGACCTTTCATGCGACAAATATCGAAGAATTGGCTAAAAACATTAACATCTTCACCTTCAACTAGGCACTTTTCTCCAGAAGGTGGTCGCTTTTTTCGTCGATATTTTTTAAAGTTATCCTCTCTTTTCGAAAGTCTAGCCTAAATGTTGACATAAATTATTTCAGGTTTAACGGTAGTCGTAACCGCGAAAACGTCAGGCTTTTTCCCCGTTCTTTTCCTCCTTCACGTTACGGGTTCGAGCCTGCCTTCCTACTACAACTTTTTTTTTGCTCACCATACGTATCCAAACACCCGAGCTACGCCGGACTAAAATGCTAGTATATCTATAAAAGTGAAAGTGTATGTGTGTGTGAATTTATCTACGCAATAGCTCTGTAAATTTTCAGTCTACAGACTACCAATTTGACGTACTGAGATTTGTGAAAATATTTGTAATGAATTTTCGGACAATAATTTACCTGTTAAAGGGGTGAAAGTTACAACGATTGGACTTTTGAGAACTCTACCAAACTCCCCGTCAATTTTTGGTCTAAACACGTGAAATTTTAGATATAGGTTCCTTGGACATGTGTCTAACTTAATAACTTTATTTTAAATCAAAACAATAAATGTTAATGGGTAATAACAGAGGTAAAATTTTAAAAAAATTGACCGCTATTTTTTCGCTCAACATTCACCTCCAAACACTTGGGAAACGCAGGGCTGAAATTGTAGTATACACACACACAGATATATATATATATATATATATATATATATATATATATATATATATATATATATATATATATATACCTTTGCTTTTCCCGTTGGCTCTCATTCTATCACTTCTTTATTTGTTTTCATGTTATCCTCGCATTACATATATATATATATATATATATATATATATATATATATATATATATATATATATATATATATGAAGGCTTCCATCAGTCTTGACAGACTATGGATACCCACTGTAAGCGTGCCTGCGCGTGAAATTTGTGTGGCAAGACTTGCGCAACCTCTAACCACGCCTCTCCTGAGTCAACATTGTTGCATACCAGTGGCAAGTTGAGGTACAAGACGACTGGAAACAATGCCGAGATAAGCGGAGAGCACATACAGCGCCTAGAATTCCCAAATGGTCACCCATCTGGTATTAGCCAGGCTCAACGTTGCTTAACTGTTGATCTGACGAGAACCGGTGTGTCAACGTGATTATGCCGTATATATATATATATATATATATATATATATATATATATATATATATATATATATTATGCCATATATATATACATATATATATTATGCCATATATATATACATATATATATTATGCCATATATATATATATATATATATTATGCCATATATATATATATTATGCCATATATATATATATATATTATGTCATATATATATATATATATATATATTATGCCATATATATATATATATTATGCCATATATATATATATATGTATATATATTATGCCATATATATGTATATATATTATGCCATATATATATATATATATTATGCCATATATATATATATATATATATATTATGCCATATATATATATATATATAATTTGCCATATATATATATATATATTTATATTATGCCGTATATATATATATATATATATATATATATATATATATATTATGCCGTATATATATATATATATATATATAGATATTATGCCGTATATATATATATATTATGCCGTATATATATATATATATATATATATATATATATATTTATATTATTCCGTATATATATATATTATGCCGTATATATATATATATATATATATATATATATATATATTATGCCGTATATATATATATATATATATTATGCCGTATATATATATATATATATATATATATATATATATTATGCCGTATATATATATATATATATATATTATGCCGTATATATATATATATATATATATATATATATATATTATGCCGTATATATATATATATATATATATATATATATTATGCCGTATATATATATATATATATATATATTATGCCGTATATATATATATATATTATGCCGTATATATATATATATATATATATATTATGCCGTATATATATATATATATATTATGTCGTATATATATATATATATATTATGCCGTATATATATATATATATATATATATATATATATATACACACACACACAAGAAAGAACAGGACACAAAATGTTTTAAATGAGCAATATAAAAACAAGCATGACCAAGTGGGGAGGGCGGTGCACTGGGAATTATGCAAACGGCCGTATATTGAGCGTACAGATAAATGGTACAAGTATCAACCCGCAACAACACTCGAAAACGAGAACCACAAAATCCTATGGGACATACAAACGGACAAACCCATTCAAGCAAGAAGACCAGATGTCGTAATAATTTACAAGAAAGAGAAATCCTGTCAAATCGTAGACTATGCTATCCCAACTGACCACAGGGTGAGTATGAAAGAAAAGGAGAAACAAAGCAAATACACAGAGCTAGCCAGAGAGTATAAAGGGATTTGGATGATGAAGAAAATCAAAATAATACCGATAATATAAGGAGCACTAGGAACAATTCCAAAAAACTTCGGAAAAAGAAAGGCAGAAATTGGAATCAGATAAATAACTGCAAAAATACAACGCCTAACGATAATAAAAACGCCTGAAATATCAAGGAAAACCCTAGAATGTGGGGAATAACACAAGACAATATAAAAAAGAAGCGTTACAGGGAATGAAGAACGCCGAAGCTGCATATTTACAAGTTCTACACCACCATCATGCATCCCCCCATTGTCTCATCACCGTTCTACACCCCAATAGAAAAGTGATACCATAGAGCCGAGAAGGGTAAAGGAGGATGGAACGACCGAGGAGAGAGCGCTGGTCAGACCTCCGCTGGACAAGCTTTAAGAGAACTGGGATCGTGGGGAGGCTTAGTCCCACTCGAATTCCAGTATAAACCAATTGTCACTACCAGCGAGAAATCAATTGTATGAGGCTGTTGCGATGATGCAATTATATTTGCAAATGCTATCGAAGGAGGTGGAGAGAGCTGGACGTCTGGGAGGACTTGTTGTCACTCAGATTACAGCGAATATCACAGGTCTCCAAATCGATCGTTTGCTGACTTGTGTGAAAGCTCCGTGTGAAATAATAATAATAATAATAATAATAATAATAATAATAATAATAATAAAGACTTCCGCTGGCGAGGACTACTATTGACCGTAACCAGTTATACAATCCTTTTGAAATTTTTATCTATATTTTTCTCGTTATGTACTGAATATTTGTTAATGAAACCTATATGAAATATGTTCCTTATTAAATTTTAAAGATTTTCTTTTCGGAAAGAAGTTTAAAAAAATTAATTAGTTATTTTAAGTTTTTGTTTAAAAAATTCAGATTATCTAATTATTCAGACCTTTACATTACAAACAGGGGGTTGCAAAAATGTGTTGTGGTATGAGGAGAAATACAAACTGAAACAGAGAGAATATTCAAGCCTGTGATATTACAAAGAAGGGTTTGCAAAAATGGGTTGTGGTGTGAAATTAAATACAAAAATATAATCTTAAAAAGATGAGATACAAGTTAGAAAACATTTCATCCACGGCATGAAAATTGTTCAACAAAATGTTTATGCTTTAAAAATAAAGGTACAAGATTCAATTTGAAATTTATTTATCTTCAAAGTGCACTTTTATAAATTTTACAAAGTAAAGTATAAAAATTTAATTTAAATTTATTCAACAAATTACCTTGAATTTATTTTAAGTAATGTACATTTTGTTGCACTTTAGAAACATTATCTTTCATCTAGCAATTAATAATATAGATATAACATTTTCAATGATTTAAAAAAATTAATATATAAATGTATGTATATATGTATGTTTGCCTCAAACATTCGACAGAGGCGACGGACTATACCAAGATCAGTATCGTTTTTCAGACGACAGATATCGAAAAACTGGCTAAAGATATTAATACCTTCACCATCAACTGGGCACTTTTCAACAGCGGGGGTCGCTTTTTTTTCGCCTATATTTTTGAAATTCATCCTCTTCTATCGATTGTCTAGCCTTAATTTAAACCTATGACACTTCCGGTTTGACGGTGGTCGTAACAGCAAAGACGTCAGTTTTTTTCTCGTTCCCACTACCACTTTTTTTTTGCTCAACATACACCTCCAAACACCGGGACAACGCCGGGTTGAAAGCTAGTATATATATAAAATGAATATGTATGTGTGGGTGTGTGTCCGTCTGTCTGCGTACATTTCCCTAGACAATATCTCTACAGACTCGCAATTTGACATACTGGGTACTAAGATTTGGCAAACTCTTTGGAATCGGTGTTCGGCCAGAAATTTGGCTGTTAAAGGGGTCAAAGTTGAACGATTAGACCCTTGAAAACTCTATGAAACTCCGCCGTCAATTTTGGGTCTAAACACTTGAAATTTTAGGTATAGGTTCCTTGGATATGGATCTAACTTAATAACATTATTTGAGCCCAACTGAATAAAGGTTAAGTTTAATAATAGGGGCAAAATGAAAAAAAAAATTGACCGCTTTTTTTTTTTTTTGCTCAAGATACACTTCCAAATACCCGGGCAACGCCGGGTAGAAAGGCTCGTATGTATATAAAACTCTCCTGGGATATTTATTTTTTTTTGTTTTTGAAAAGCAACTAAATCTTGCTTCCGGTCAGCCATTTCTAATAAATTGTTATCGATGACTTTTCAGTCATTCGCAGTTTAATGTTTCGACTTTTATTGCAGTTACTTTAAAATTGTGTTTTATTGCTTCATCTCAGTTCTATCTGTTTTGCTACGTTATCGATTAAGAAATAGATGATTTAGATGTTTCATAGCACTCCTAAATATAAACATAAACACGCACACGTAGACAAGTATATATATATATATGTGTATATATATGTATATATATGTATATATACACATATATATATATATATATATATATATATACACACATATATATATATTCTCCCCTTAAATAATTTTTTTAATTTTTTTAATTTTTTTTATTTTTATTATTTTTTATTCATTTATTTACTTATTCATTATTTATTATTTATTTTCTATTTATTAATTAATTAATTATTTTATTTATTAATTTTCCATTTATTGTCATCTAACAAATCTATTGCTGACATTTTTTTTAAGTATGACCTGTACATTTGAGTTGACGTATATTATTTTTCCCTATATATTTTTTTCGCGCCTTTAACATTTCCTGTCTGAGTCATTTTGACTTTTTTTTCCCTTTATTTGATATTTTATATTTTGCTTTATCATCATTTTTTTCTCTCCTTTTTTTTTTCTCTTCCCTGATCTTTCTTATTTATATTTATGTCTCGGAAGTAGAGTGAAAAGCATATCTTAGTTTTCTTTTATTAATATTATTGGAATCTTTTCTTTTTCCTTGTACACATGTTTGTGAATTATTCCATAGATGTCTGCCTTTGGATTATTATGGACCATCTTCTTCCAATTACGGGATTTCCTTGGATTTTACTTGTACAAATGGAAATTCTTTTAAATCTCTTGAAGTTTTACATTTGGATTTTACTGTCACTGGGTTTTTTTATCTTCCACCAGACTATCCATTCATGTGTAATCACCTTTTTCTTCACCATATTCCCTCTGCTTCACTTTTTTTGTTACCAAGAAAGATCTTTGACTTATTTGTTGTTTCATCAAATACTTCTGCATGCAAAATCCGATCCGCCATTTTGCTAATTCCTACCCTCTGATGACAAGGAAAATATTTCTTCGAAACTCCGCGGATTAAGGACTATCCATTTATGTAGCATTTCCTTTTCAGATTAAATATGTTTTTAACTCATTTCAATATATATATATATATATATATATATATATATATATATATATATATATATATATATATATATATATATATATATTGTAAATATGTAATTCTCATTTTCATTTTATTTTTAATTTCTCCACTACTGTCTTTTTTTTTAAAGCCAAAGTGCCATCGTTCGCCCACGATGAGGGTGGCGGAAAGGTCTCGGCTTAAAGGAACTCTCTGCTCTGCCATATACAGAAGCATACAGATTAATTAATTTTATATTATACTAACATTTGCCCATAATTACGAGTTTACAGGGTTACAAAATCAAATGATCTGAATCGGGAATGCATGTAGATATCATAATAGTTTTTCACACAAATTCGTCCATATTCCTCTCTAAAACTCATATTTCTTTCTCACTCTCAATGCTCTCATCCTTTATCTAAAATGTTTCCTTCATTCTCTTTTCTTGAATGTTTTTAGAAGCTTTTCATATACATCGAAATGCTGTACTATTCGATCAATGTATTAAACGTTAATTAAAATAATTGGAGTTAAAATCAAATGATTTCGTGTATATTGCACTTCACATAAGTTAACGGGATAATATAACGTGACAAAGAATAAAACTGTGTATAAGTGTTCTATAATATTCTATTTACACAAACCTTCTCAGTTTTTTATTGTTTTTATAACCAATAATTTTCTGATGACTTTTATTGCTGTAATAGAGTAATAGTCTGCAGTAAAGAAATCGGCAATATTTTGTCCTTGTATGATATTGTAGAAAAGTTAACTTGCCACCTTGTGCAAATGATTGTTTTTCACCTATTTACTAACTCAACTGAGGAGATTCCTGATTTACACTCGGATCTTTGTTTATCTCACAAAAAAAACAAAGTGTTAGCGCCAGGAAGCCAGCCCTTAATTTTTAAATCTTTGTAACTAGAGCAAAATATAAAAAATGTGGATCAGAATTGGCAACCTAACAGGATATGAGCCCTGATCTCGCTCTTTATCAATAAAATTAAGTACAAACATGTACACACAAACACACACACATACATACATACATACACACACACACACACACATATATATATATATATATATATATATATATATATATATATATATATATATATATACAAATGTGTGTGCGCGTGTGTGTCTATGTATATGTATATGCACACACCGGACACAGAGTACTAGAAAAAGCACAGTACGCCTGTCTTGAAATCATGGTTACAACTGCGCGGTTGCATTGGCCAGATCACATTGTACATATGGAAGATTTTCGTCTATTGAAGCGATTCTTCTGTGGAGAAGTTGCGAAAGGTCGTGTCCACAACATAAGCCCGGAAAGCACTACAAGAATCGCCTCAAAAGCATTCTGAGGAATACATATATTGATATCGACATCTGGGAAGAAACTGCAGGTGATCTTAACGCTTGGCGGGCATTGGTAAAAATTTATTAGGACTATCTTCATGTTAAAAGGATGGAGCCTGAGCATTTCGGAGGGGGAGTCTGGAATTTTTGCCAGGTACCCATCGAAATTGGATCTGTGAAACATGCGACCAGGGTCTCCCACCAAAGGCAGGGTATGTGAGCCAGCTGAAGACGCAAAATCATCATCATTCAATATTCCTACAGCGACCTCCTAGCCCAGTGTGTGTGTAATACGCACTAAGGTATGAAGCTCTGTTTCTTGACTGAGAATGCAGATGGTTGTGCACAACAGCAATAGTCCTCATACGATCCATTCAACACAGTTAATCACATTGAATTTGGTGTGTCATGTATGTTCTCGTCCTTATAAGTCAAATGCAGGCTTTCTAAGTCATCTGAGAACGCATGAGAGTATACTTAATACAGTAAATGAATCTTGAGACGGCAATCACCTATGAAGATGTTGCAATCACACACACATACACGCACACACACACACATATATATATATATATATATATATATATATATATATATAGGATGATGATTGCAACATCTTCATAGATAGATTGCCGTCTCAAGATGTATGTACTGTATTAAGTATCCTCTCATATATATATATATATATATATATATATATATATATATATATATTATTTTTAAAATATAATTATCCACTGACACGTGCTATTGTCTATAATATTCTGAATTTTATTATGATCATGCAGTGATAATGGTTGAAATCGCCCTAAACTCTAGAGACAAAACTGAAGAGCTCAAACAACGAGATATTATAAAAAGGCTGACTGGGAAGCTATCAGAGATCTTCTCAGAGATGCCCCATGATGAAATATTTTTCTCTTCCATGCGGAAATGTTATAGTAAGCCCCACTCTCCCCAATGGTTTACTTCGAACTGCGCAACTGCCATTGCTAAACGGCAGCATGGATACTGCAGATTTAATCGACATAAGTCCACTTCAAATAGACAGAAGTACATAGAAGCTAGAACGTTAAGAAAGAAATAGCGAAAGCTAAGGGAGAATTTACGAAAACCACTAAAATACGCATCGAAGCAACAAAATTAGGAACTCGTGACTTCTGGAAAATCTACAACCGTGTAGTAAATAATGGACAATAAATAAATAATGGACAATTCATAATTCCCCAACTAACCAAAAATCACGACGTTGCTTTCTCATCAACCGAGAAGGCTAACATGCTTACCAGTCGGTTTGCCTCAAACTCCACATTGGACCCTCCAACCACCCCCTACCTAATTTCCTATGCGGAGAGACGCCATCAAGACAATCTGAAAATCACCCCTGTTCAGGTGCATGCTATCATAAAAAACCTTGACACTTCAAAAGCATGTGGACCTGATCTCATCCCAGCTGTGCTATTAAAAATGCGCTTAGCCGAAGTAGCTACAGTTCTCTCCAAACTCTACAACAAATGCCTTAATGAATCTTGCTTTCCGGGCTGGCGGAAAACTGTTTCTGTGGTACCAGTATTCAAGAATTCTGGCGAAAGAACTGACCCATTAAATTATTGCCCCATTAGCCTCCTCACACTTTTTGCCAAAATATTTTAAACCTTAATTAAACATGCTTTGTCCATCACCTTACAGATGCTAAACTTCTGACTGATCATAAATATCGATTTAGACAAGCCCAAACCACATCAGACATCCTAACTGTAATCTCTGAACGTATATACCATTCACTGGACAACGCGGGGGAGAGCAGAGCGGTAGCTCTAGATATATCTAAGGCTTCTGACAGGGTGTGGCATGAGGGTCTTCTCAGGAAAATAAGATCAGCCAGTATCACTGGTAGAATACTTAACATAATTAAATCCTTCTTAGATAAGAGAGAATCCAGGTTGTCCTCGACGGCCGTACATCTAAACAATATGATATAAATGCCGGAGTGTCCCAGTGTTCTATCATTGGGCCTCTACTGTTCCTGATATTCATAAATGACCTCCCGACAGAATTTCCTCTAAGATAGGTATATATGCTGATGACACCACACTCTATGACAGGCACGACAGTAAAACAAATGAACACCTATCTAAAGATATGGCAGAAACACTAGAGGATGACCTCCAATGTGTAGTGGAATGGGGTCACGTTCAATGCTGCCAAGACTAAACTAGTTCCATTCAATAATTACATGAAACATTCTCTACCACCTATGGCAATTGCCAACGACTCTTTATCAGAGTACATCTTTCAAACTCCTTGGCCTAACGTTCACAGGGAGCATGAGTTGGAGCAATTACATTGAAGGCATTGCCATGGTCGCTGCAAGGAAGGTGGGCTCTCTCTACCGTGCTATAAAACTACTAAGACCCGAAATTATTATGTACCTCTATAAGGCCACAATTCGCCCATGTATGGAGTATTGCAATCATATTTGGGCTGGGGCATCTGCTATTAGTCTCTCGCTCCTTTACAAGGGTCAAAAGAGAGTCGCATATCTGATAGGCCCTGAACTGGCATCTAAGCTTCAGCCTCTGTCCCATCGACGAAACGTTACATCCCTCCGCCTGTTCTACAAGTATTTTAATGGTGAATGCTCTGACGAACTGCAAGCACTTGTGCCCCCACGACGGGACCACCTTCGACAAACCCGACAAGCTGTTAAATCCCACCCTCGCACTATAGAGATTCCTAGATGTAAAAGATACCCCAGCAGTTTCTTCCCCATGTGTGTGGGGGGGAGTGTGTTTGTGTACGTATATATATATATATATATATATATATATATATATATATATATATATACCTATGTTACAGAAAATCATGGCAGCCTCAATTCCAAACAAGGCAAAACAATATTTGGTCGCCTAACTCGAACAATCTTTATCCTCTCTTATCCGATATTGATTTTTATGCTTGATTGGAAAACAAAGGTATAAATATGAATATTATCTCATGTAACATGTGTGTGAATAATGATTGCGCTCTTATCTTGTGAATTAATTAATAATCTAACACGCTGTCCGTGTTATCTCTATTTACCTTGCACACATACACACACAAAGAGTCGTTTCAAGAGAATGTCTCCTATTTTATAACTGGAAAAGCTAAAAACATATCTATTGGCCGTTGTAGCCTATCAATCAATTTCTCACGCGAGTTTCAGGAAAACATGTGCTCGTATCGTTTTCATCCAAATTTTCTTACCATGGTATAATCTGCCTAACTAGATTCTCATAACATAGTCATTCACATAGGTTATATGTAATTTGAATACTAATACTAACATCTTAACCTAAGCCCTCCATATAACCAGGCATATTTTACTGTGCTAAATATTCAACAAACTCTGCGATATTTTTTAATATTTTATACGTTATAAAGATAATAAATAAAACACAAACATAAATAGGAATAAAATAAAGAAGAACAATGCAGGAAAAAATGTAAATACGGAAAGAAAAACAAATAAATATGTGGATGTGTTATGAGCAGCTCCAGTAACTCTCGCTTCTCCTATTTTGTCCTTCAGTCCTCATTTCCAATGAGTGATTTTTCTGACAAAGGGTGAAGAAAAGCTGCTTTCCAGGTCGGCAGTACTTTGTAAAGAGTAGCCTGACATGTCGGAGATTTTCTGTTTCTATGTCTATCCTTGTGGTCATGTCACTAGTAAGGGTGCTGGAGATAAACATTTCATCTGGGCTGACGTTACCAGCCTGATAGTCAGGGACCCGAACCTTGGATTAACCACTAAGGAGGCTGTCCTATCAGCAGGTGCAAAGTACTGGGGCTGCTGTATTGCCATTTGGTGAATGGATTCTGGACCATACAGTAGTTTCTGGTAGGGCCTCTCGATGCCATACTAGTGGGTAATTGTTACGGCTTTACCTTATGTGCTACAAACAAAAAAAAATAAAATAAATTGTCTTGTCTTTTCCTCTCTTATTTTCCCCCTTTGTCCTGCTCTAACCAAGTCTACCGACCTGCTCCTCAACAATTATGACAAATCTCCAAAAAAGAAACACGAATAAACCTATGACTCCATGCTCCAACGTAGACCCCTACTACCAGTGTTCTTCTCCAACATCAGGGGTCAACGTTCCAACCTTCCAGAGGTTGAAACACAATTACAGGAGACGAAACCGGACATATTCTTTCTAAGTGCAACTGGCATAGGTCCACAACATCTCTAGACTAATTCATAATTAAAGGATACTCTAACTTAACATCTAAATCTGACCCCCAAGATCGCCATGGGCATGGAATATGTGCCTACATCAAAGATGGCTTTCCATGTTGTAGGGATATCTCCAGAGATGACCGTAATTTACCTTATATGTGCTTCCGGGTTGCACTAGCTTACACCACTGCATTTATATTTGCCCTCTATCGCCCCTACGACAGTGGGGTTAATATCTTTGAGAGCATATCTTAGAAAATTGATCACATCCTGTCTGCTCATCCTTCGGCTAACATTCACATTTGCGGTGGTTTCAATGTCCATAATGTGGAATGGCTGATCCACTCAAAAAAGACAAATTGTGAGGGGAGGTTTTATCATGATTTTGCCATTGCCTATGACCTCACTCCAATTGTTCATGAACCCACCTGTGTGCCCGATACTACTCAGTATGCAAGCCTTGTAGAACTTTTTCTGACAACTTCCCCTGCGCTATGTTCATGGTCCGTCATATCTCCCCTGGGATCCTTCGATCACGCAGTTGTATCAGTTAAGATAAAAATGAAATGTAATAAGTCTTCAGATATACCTCTCCACTGTACTGTATATCGATATTCTATGGCTGACTGGGATAGCTTCCGTACTTTCATATCTGATCTACCTCTATATTCCATGTTTAAAAAGGATCTATCCTCTATGGTATCAGACCTTACCGAATGGTTAATTCTAGGCATAGACCGATTCATACAATCCAAAAAGTTCCAACAAAAATCTAACAGCCAGCCATGGTTCTCCTCAAAATGTGCCGCTACCATTGCGCACAGAAATCACTTTTTCCATAGCTACCAACGTAATAGATGTACTGAGACTAAACCTGCCTTTAGGACTGCCAGCAACCACTGTAAAAAAGTAATAAAAAATGCAAGAGAGCTATATGCTCAGTCCTTCAAATCCAAAGTAGTTGATCAGCGGCTTGGTTCCCACCAGTTTGACAAATAGCTAACAGGATCCTGAACAGAAGTGTGCGTTCCATCCCAACCATCATTAATGGACCTGAGGTCATCTCATCAGCATCAGACAAGGCCAAACTATTCGTAAAGAACTTTGCGGCTAACTCTACCCTCTGCGACGAAGGGCATCAACTCCCCGTATTTCCTCCTACAACAAACAACACCCTATCCAACATGCAAATATCTGTCCACGAGGTCGCCAAACTAATCAAGAACCTTGATTCCAGTAAAGCAACTGCCCCAGACGGCATTCCAATTATAGTGTTGTAAAAGCTTCGACCAGAACTTGCCACCATACTTACAAAACTGTTTAAGCGTTGCCTTAAGGAGAAGTGCTTTCCAACACCCTGGAAAACATCATCAGTATACCCTGTATTTAAGAATTCAGGTAATAACTCATCTCCCTCTCAGTACAGACCAATAAGTTTCCTGTGTGTCATGAGTTTGTTGTTGGAATCCATATTAAATAAAGTAGTAGTCAACTACCTCAACAGAAATATCCTTCTTAGTGACATGCAATATGGTTTCCGTTCTGCAAGATCTACAGCAGATGTGCTAACGGTTGTATCACATAGGATTAGTGAATCTCTTAAAAAAGGTTTCCTTTCCAGGCCAATTGCTCTTGACATATTGAAGGCCTTCGATAAGGTATGGCATAAGAGCCTACTTCACAAGATTTCCAGCTACAGTATTACTGGAAATGTTTTCTCAATCATTAAATCATTTCTCTCAGATAGGCTCATAAGAGTAGTGGTAGATGGCAGAAATCAGAAGCCCACAGAATTAATGCTTGAGTCTCCCAGGGGTCCATCCTGGGCCCAACTCTCTTCCTGATCTACATCAATGGTCTCCCAAAATACATACTTAAATCATTCGTTGACATCTATGCTGATGAAACGACCATCTTGAGCGCGTGATACAATAGGGGAAGTGGTGGCCGGTCACTTTTAATGCATCCAAAACCAAGCATCTATTTTTTCATCATCAACGCTCTGATCCCCATCTGGCATGAATTAAAATGGATGGCTCTCGTCTTGGGGAGGCTCCATGTTTTGACAAGCTTCTGCGTCTGACCTTTACTCCTAATCTGAAATGGAACACATACATCTAATCTGTTGCCAGGGACCCTGGGAAAATGGTGAGATCCTTCTACCGATCCAGAATATATCTCACTACTGATGCAATTCTCTATCTGTATAAAAGCTAAGTACGTCCAAGGATGGAGTACTGCTGCCACATCTGGGCAGGAGCTGCTAAAAGCAGCCTATCCTGCCTTGACAGTGTACAAAATAGACTTCATTGTTTGGTGGTGGATGCCCTTTTCTCTTCCCTGCAGCCTCTCTCCCACGTTATTTCCATGGCAAGTGCTCGTCTGAACTCCAATCTCTCGTCCCCTTCGCCAATATTTCACGAAAAACACCCGTCTGGCTGAAACTACTGTCAATAATTTTTCCCACTCTTTATCTGTGCCTAAATCCAAATGTAGATTCCATGAGCAGAACTTCTTTCCCAGAAGCGCACAATTGTGGAACTCTCTTCCGTTCGCCTGTTTCCCACCTGACTACAACTTGGATGTCTTCAAGTCCAACATAAACAACTCCTGACAAACCGGCACCTTAAGTAAGACACTCTATCAAATCTCCAATACTAATGATTATTACAATACTTTTTCATTGATTACTGTACACGCAATAACCCTTATCCCTGAGTGACCTCCAGCCTTGATAAGTGGTGACCCCCATGTAAAAAAAAATAAATAAATATGTACTAATATAGCAGAAAATAATGAAAAACATAAAAGAAAAACGTTACGAAGATAAGTAAAAGAAAAATGAAAACAGTAGGAAATAATAACCCGCACCAAACAACAAAAATAAAAGAATGGAAATGTTTAATGAAAATAAGAACGAGAAAATATTTCTTGTCAAATATTTAGTGAAAACATAAAAAATATTAACCTTGATCAAATAAAAAGAAAAAAATGAAAGAAAAATGAGAAGAGAAAAAGATTAAAACTGAGAAATTACTAATAAAAGAATACATATGATTTCCACAACTTAAATAGAGTTTTCTCTAAAAATAAGAAAGGCAATATAATAGAAGAAGAGAAAAACAATGACGGACATGAGAAAGAAAGGCAAAAGAAAGGAGAACAAGCAATACGCAATGAATGGAACATTAAAAGACCAGAAAGAAACAATTAACAGAAAAATATCGATAAATAAAAAGGAATAGTTCAAAACACGCAAAATAAAAAAAGAACAGAAAATTCTAAATCTATACATCTATAAAAGTGGAATTGTCTGTGTGCGTGTCCGTCTGTTTGTGTAAATTTCCATACCAAATTACTCTGTCAATTTTAAGTACACGGACTCGAATTTTGACATAATAGTATTGAGATTTGGGAAAATCTTTTTGGATCTAAACACTTAAAATATTAGATATAGATTCTTTGAGAATGAAACAAACTTTTTAAGCATATTTGAGACCACAATAAATGTTAAAAGGTCAATCTTGAAATCAAATTTTAAAAAATTGACCTCTCAGCCAATTTTGGTTTAAACATTTGAAATTTTACATTATATTCAGACATGGGAAAAACTTTCTACTCGTTGGTTGGCCGTGAATTTTGCTACCAACGTGTCAAAGTTCAAAAGATGTGACCATTTCGGTCTCTAGCTAACTATTCAGCAAATTTTAGGTCTAAACCTATGAAATTTTACATAAACTATATTCAGACTTGCAGCAAGCTTTTTAATCAGTGTTTGAGCAGAAAATTTTGCTTCCAAAAGGTCAAATTTTAAAGAGTTGACGTTTGCAGTCTCTACCATACCCGCCGACGATTTTTGGTCCAAACACTTGAAATTTTAGATGTAGGTTACCTAAACATGAGTCAAACTTTATAATATACATATATACATATGATATAAAGTTATGAACAGTGCATATGGTAAAGGCGGGCTGAACAGCTAGTGAGACAATAAAAATAGAGGAAAATAAACTAAGGAAACAACAAAGAAAAGAATGGGAAACTACATTAAAAGCAATAAGTGCAATAGACAAAAAGAAGGAAAGAAAAAAAATCAAGAATAAGAAAGAAGGAGAATAAAATGTGCACCAAATAATATGCAAAATGAAGGAAATACCGGCAAGAAACGAAGGAAAGAGAAAGAGCGATTTAGGAAACAAATGTATGACAGAGACAGAAGAAAGCGCGAGCGATACACAAAAAGGAGAATAAACTGAAGTAGCAGAAATAAAAGAGATTTTTAATGAGGTAAATTTAAGAACGAAACAGGTAAAAACACATTGAGGAAAAAAGAAAGGAAAACCAAAACATTTAATAAAGTGGTAAAAACAACAGAACAAAAAAAATATAACAAACAACGACAATGAAATGAAACGAGTGAAATAACATCGAACGTACAACAAATGGAAAGAGAAGTAGTAATAAAGAACGAAAAAAAGAAATGAAGAAAAAAAGGCCAAGAAAAAAAAAGAATAAAGCTAGAAAGCAAAGAAAAAAAAGAATGAAAAAAAAAGTAAAAGAGAGAAAAAACGAGTGACCCTAAGAATCTCTGAGTGCTTGGGCCAAAGGTGAAAGGTCGATAATTTCATTTTCCTTTGGATAAAGAACATCCATCTTCGTTTGTCAGTCCTGAAAACAAAATAAAACCACATGTAATGATCAAGAATGTGGTTTCGATGGGGGTGATTCAGATGCCGACAAGGGTGAATAAGTGCAGAAAGTATGACCGATTTGCTGGGGTCATCGTTGGGGATGGGGAGAGCGAGTAAGGAAGTGGGGTGGGGTAGGATGAAGGACACCTGGGACCATCGAAAAGTCTGAGGGGACCTCGCAGGCGCACACCTGTGACCACACCGTTACAATTAAACGCTCGCACACGTGCAAATATTGTCTATAAAAATTGTATTTACGAAATACAAAGAGAAGTTTAGATATGCCCGCTCATGGGTAAATTTGTCTCAAGCTCAAAGTAATTGTTTTTAGACCCAGCTCAGATAAATTGCTTTGCATTATCCGGAATTGGGCTATACATTCTTTCTTGTCGTACCATACATAAGATACACATTGCATGTTGAAAGCAATGTAAATCATTGATGTACACTCAGTTGGCACACACGGCGTTTTCCAGGAATGAATAAAGCCACATTTTATATATGTATATATATATATATATATAAAGCCACATTTATATATATATATATATATATATATATATATATATATATATATAATGTGGCTTTATTCATTCCTGGAAAACGCCGAGTGTGCCAACTGAGTGTACATCAATGATTTACATTGCTTTCAGCATGCGATGTGTATCTTATGTATCGTACGAAAAGAAAGAAGATGTATATAAATATATATATATATATATGTATATATATATATATATATTACCTTTTGATAAATAATTATATAAATATACTCACAAAAGCATCTTTTATTTCGGTATTGTTAGATGAATATTAAATATTTCTATATATTTAAATTATTCGGAAATTGGCTACGATATTTGTTGTTTTTTTATTTATTTAATACCGCTCCGCTCAATGCTAACTCCATCCTTCCTGAGGTGTAATTTTGCAAACCTCAAAATATTCATGTCGAACTTGTTTTGAGCATAATTCTTCTATTTAAGCCGACGCGCGGCAGAACGGCTAAAACCTTTGCTTTTCTGGCGCTTGAAGTTTCAATAATATATACATTCGATTTATTTTGATAATAACATAAACATTAACTTGCTAGTCAGCCATGGCTTACGAAACGATAACAATATACCTTAATCCTTAATGTGAAATTCTTATAAAGTATTCGACACAAATATTTTCAAATTCGCAAATATACACCTAAAGAAGGAAAAGTGAAAAGAACAAGAAAATAGGGAATTGGAATTGTAAATATTAAACATCAACATTCAGGGTTTTCATTATTTACAACTAGGCACTGACGCCTGAGACATCTCGCATATCAATGCTGATACACACACACACACACACACACACACACACACACACATGCATACGCTTATACACATGCCCCTCTCCGATAACCCGTATTGCTTGCCATAAGTATATTCTGTATTACGAATTTTATTTCGTTTAATGGGGAAAATACCTAGACATGCTGTTCAAATAGTCTGTAGTATAACCATCTCTTGACATTGCAATTATTCTGTCTGTGATTGCCATATTCAAATAAAGAATGAAATGGTTTTGATTATTCTAATATATACACACATATGCATATATGTATATAAATATATATATATATACAGTTAGTTAGTTAGTTAGTAGAAATGGTAATTAATAAAAACCTGAAAAAGTGCTCAATACTGTTGTAGAGCAAATATGCGTTTTATTTTTATTACCGTTTTTCTGTTCAGTTATATTTTTGTTTCAGCTACGCGACGATTTTTTGAACAGAAAAAAAAACGGTAATAAAAAAATAAAACGTATATATATATATATATATATATATATATATATATATATATATATATATATATATATATTATATAACGTTTATACTCATGTTCAGGTAATTTACTTTTAAAATTTTATGTGTTTAGACCAAAAATTTGCTCAGGAGTTTGGTTAAGTATTCGAAGCTCAAATCCTTAGACTTTGACCCCTTGACAACCAAATTCCGGGCCAAGACCGATTAAAAAGATTTTCCCAAACCTCGAGTCTGTAGACTAAAAATTGACAGAGTAGTTTGATAGTGAAATGTACACACAGACAATATTAATTAAATAGATATAATAGATAGATTAATTGACTATTAATCTACAAACACAAAATTATTTGCTACTAAATTACAATTATTCTTAAATCCAAACTTATTTACTATTAATTCATTAATAATCTTAACCCAAGATTATTTGCTGTTGCTCTCAACTCCAAACTTATTTACGAGTAATTCACTATTAATCTCAAATCCGAAACTATTTGCTATTAATTTACTATTGTTCTCAACTCCAAATTATTTACGAATAATTCACTATTAATCTAAACCCCAAAACTATTTGTTTATCATTTACTATCACTCTAAACATCAAGCTTATTTACCTCTTGCATTTTCCCCGACTTTGCTCGGGTGCTATGCACTGTTCATAACTTTCCATACGTGTGAATACAAATTATGTAAGATTTCAAATGTTTAGAACAAAATTGGTCTGAATAATTTCGTAGAGACCGCAGAAATATTTTTTACTTGACCCTTATTTTGAACCGTTTACATTTAATGTTTTAGTTTCAATTCAAACTACAAACGTTTACCTATATCCAAGATACCTACATCTAAAATTTCAAGTATTTAAAGCAAAAATTGGCAGAGAAATTTGAAAGAATCTGCAAAGGTAAACTCTTTCAACTTTGACATTTGGCAGCCAATTTTTCTACCCCCAAACAGATTAAAATGCTTGCCATGTGTCTGAAACGCGTTATGTATATATTTCTAAATGTTTAGACACAAAATTGTCTAGGTAGTTTGATAGACACCGCAAATGTAAAATCATTTGAACTTTAACCTTGGCAGCTCAAATTTCCGACCCAAACATATTAAAAAGCTTGCCCTATCTCTGATTATCCTTTATGTAAAGTTTCAAATGTTTAGACCAGAAATTGGCCCAGTAATTAAGTAGAGACTGCAAAGTTTATTTTTCTTAACTTTGATTCCAATTTTGACCAAACAACAGTTATTGGGGGGGGGGGCTCAAATCAAATTAAAAGTTGATCCATGTCCACGTAACATACATGTCCACGTAACCTACATTTGACCCTGAATTAGCTGAGGAGTTTGGTAAAGTTTTCGAACGTCAAAGCGTGGAACTTTGAACGATAGCCAAATTTCTAGTAGAAAACCGATTAAATTTTCTTCCAAATATCCATACCCCTTAAGCCAATTCTCGAGTCTCTATACTGACAATTGAGAAGGCTTTTGGTAGGGCAATGTACAAAGACACCAGAAAGACAGATATTTTCACTTTTATAGATAGACAGATAGAGCGATAGATAGATAGATAGATAGATTAAATAGCTATTAATATCAAACCCAAAATTAATTGCTATTAATGTAACTATTTTCTCAATTCAAAACTTATCTACTATTATTCACTTTAAATTTCAAACCCAAAATTATTTACTATTAATTTACTGTTGTTCTCAAATCCAAACTCATTTAGTAATTATTCACTATTAATCTTAAACCTAATATCATTTGATATTTATTTACTATTTTCTCAACTTCAAACTTATTCAATATTAATTCCCTATTAATCTCAAACCTAAAATTATTTACTATTAATTTACTGTTGTTCTCAAATCCAAACTCATTTAGTAATTATTCACTATTAATCTTAAACCTAATATCATTTGATATTTATTTACTATTTTCTCAACTTCAAACTTATTCAATATTAATTCCCTATTAATCTCAAACCTAAAATTATTTGCTATTATTTTATTAAACCATCCAACTTATTTACGAATAATTCACTATTAATCTGAACCACAATATTATTTAATATTATTTTCTGTTTTGTCAACTTCAAATTTATTTAACATTAATTCACTTAATATCTCAAACACAAAATAATTTGTTATTAATTTACTATTGTTCTCAAATCAAAAATTACTTACTAATAATTCACTATTAATATTACACCCAAAATTATTTTCTATTTATTTACTATTACTCTAAACTCCAAATTTGATTGTACTTAATTCCTTATTAATTATTATTATTATTCTCAAACCCAATATTATTTGTTATTAATGTACTATTATTCTCAACACCAATCTTATTTACTACTTGCACTTTTCCCGGCTTTGCTCGAGTCCTTTCAACTGTTCATAACTTGCTCTAGGTGTGAATACACTTTATGTAAGGTTTCTAACGTTTAGACCAGAAATTGTGAATATAATTTTCTGTAAAATTAAAAAAAAAATTAGACTAAAAATTGTATGAATAATTTCTTAGAGACAGCAAAGGTAAATTTCCTTAAACTTTAACCCCTTACCATGTATTGTGTTCAACTAATAAAATGTTTGACCCATGTCCAAATTATCTACATATAACATTTCAAGTGGTTAGACCCAAAATTGGGGGATTAGTTTGGTAGAATCTTCAAAGGTCATCTCGTTAAACTTTGACCTTTTGGCAGCTAAATCTTTGCCCCAGAACATATTAAAATACTTGCCGCACGTCTGAATACCTGTTATATAAAATTTCCAATGATTTCAGACACAAAATTGCCTGAGTAGTTTGTTAGATATCGCAAAGGTAAAATCTTTGAGACTTTGACTCCTTGCCGTTTAAAATTTTCGACTCAAACAGATTAAAAAGCTTGCTCTATCTCTGAAGACGCTTTATGTAAAATTTCCAATGTTCAGACTAGACATTTGCTGCGTAATTTGGTAAAGACCGCAGAGGTCAATTTTCTTTAATTTGACCCTGATTTTGGGGCCTTAACATTTATTTTTGGGGCTCAAATAAAATTAAAATGTTTGATCCATGCCCAAGTAAGGTACATCTAAAATTGCAAGTGTTTAGACCAAAATTTGTCGAGGAAGTTTGGGAGAATCTGTAAAGGTCAACTCTGTAAACTGTGACTTCTTGGCAGCCAGATTTTGGCCTAAAACTGATTAAAAAAGCTCGCTGCATGTTTTAATACCCTTTATGTAAAATTTCAAATGTTTAGACCCAGAATTTGCATAAGAGTTTGTTAGATAATGCAAAGATTAAATCATTTGAACTTAGACCCATTGGAAGCCAAATTTTCAGCAAAAGAACGATTCAAAAGCTTGCCTATGTCTGAATAAACTTTAGGTAAAATTTCAAATGTTTAGTCCAAAAATATCAGATGTCATTTTTTAAATATTTGACGCCAATTCTGACCCTTAACATTTACTGTTTTGGGTTCCAAGTAATCTATATCTAAAATTTCAAGTGTTTAGACCAAGAAATTGGCGGAAGAGTTTTGTAGAGTGCTCCAAAGTCAAATCGTTGAACTTTGACACATTAACAGCTAAATTTCTGGCCGAAAACGGATTAAAAAGATTTTCCCAAATCTCAATACTCCTTATGTCAAATCTCGCGTCTGTTGACCGAATATTGACAGATGTATTTGGTAGGAGAGTGTACACTGACACACACACACACACACACACACACACACACACACACAGATACATATTCACTTTTTAACTACCGTTAATAAATGACTTTTGTTAAAACTGAAAAATAAAGCCAGGTCGAATTCTATCCTTTATTTCTTTGCGAGATTTTCTGCATATCATTCAAGTTAAAATATAACGACAACGCTACATGTGCATATATACGTTGGGACGCAAGACTACTGTGATGTGACTCCAACTGAACTTTACATACTTTGCAGGACCAAACGAATGTGGCGTTATCTAGAATATGGCCAGTCCTTTACAAGTCACAATTGGAAGTATATCGTAATTTGCTGGTCAATATATAAAAAGCGCTATCTGTTCTTACATTGTTTTTTATTGTTACACTTACAAGTTCTTTTTCTCATTTATAATAACTAATGTAAAATTTAATAAACGTAGCACAGGATCACTTTTCAATAGACAGTACACGGAATTTATATATTGCATACCTTCCAGCTATCTTCTTTCTTCTCTGACTCTTCCACTGCTTCTTTCCTGAACTGTTTCTCTCTTTTTAACTCTGCCCAGAAAATAAACAGAAACCTCGCTCCGTGTTACTAGCAACTTCCTATTTTAAAAACATTATCGCATTGCCTTAATTTAAACTTTAACCCATTTTCTCCTTTTCGTTTTCTTCTCGCATTAGGTAGAAAGATAAGTGTCATATTTTTTGTCATACACTTATAATCCGGGAAAACTAATAGAATACATAAAATAATGCTGTATGGAACTATCTGTTAATTTTAATTCATTCTTATATTTAATTCATTCTTATATTTCATAAGTTTAAAACTGATTCATACAAGTTTGACCTTACGGTTAAACACATGGATATTTTTTTATCGAAAATATATTACTTGAGTATAAGATACTTAAACATTGATAGAGAAATTTTACCTCACCCTCCAACGGCGCTGGTAATTCTCATCTTATTTCTACGATAATTTTTTACAAACATATTTATATGAGAAGTTACTGTTGATATTAACCATTATATATATATATATATATGTGTGTGTGTGGGTGTGTGTGTGTGTATGTGTGTGTTTATCTATATATATTAATGGAATTAGAACAACAAAAGAGCTAATTTTATTTTAATGTATTTGTAAATGCATTAATTCAATTAATGAAAACATCGCATGTCGTAATCTATATATATAATAAGCTCGATTGGCATAGATGTCTTTGAGCGTGTTTAATATTGAGTAAAATAATTCATACTTTATAATTAAAAAGAGGTTTCCAAAGGAAGAACAAACAAAATCAATAAATTGTACGATCGTTTCGGAAACGATGTTTTTATTGGGATAAGCAATACGTCTTGAACAATAAATTTATCATTTGATTTTATAAAATGAAGTCTCCTCATCAGCAAATAGAGTGTGTGGATGGTTAAAGACACCAAAGATGAAACTAGAATTTTGAAGTAAGGCAGGTATGTCTGGAAAATATTTAAAATATAAAGGAAAAACAGTTAGTAATTTTCATGATTATAAATCAAGTAAAATAAAATAAATTAAAATCGGGTGGAAAAAGTAAGGTTAAGAGGGGATATCGTTAATAGTTCTAATAAAAATAGATATACCTTTTATTCTCCCATCTTTAAAGCCCGTAAGTATCCTAGTCAATCCATTCATTGGCACGTTGTGAAATGTAGGTTATGAATGGTTGAAATAATGATATATATAAAAACTTCAAAGGAAAGCCAATACAAGTAATATTACCAGTTTAATATCGTTGGAAACGCTATATTTGAATTTAAATTAAATATGTTATTTATAAAGGGAGGTAACTGCCATTTTTGAAAAATGATACTCTAATAGAAAAATAAGAAACTTTTATTACTCAAGGGGAGGTAATAACTAATTACTTATGAAATTAGTTATTTTTATATACTATGTAAAATATAGTAATATTAATAAAATCAATAATAGTAATTAAATAAATCGTTTTGGTAGTAATCACATAATAATATTATTTATAATAGTAATATATATATTAATACGCTTGTAACTATCTTTCTATCTATGTGTGTCACACTTTCCGGCAAATTTGATTGGTTGAGAAGATTTTATTCTGGAATAGCGGATTACACATTAAACGAACGCTCAAGGCAGAGCTCAGGGTTGCCAGGTTGGCTTCATTTTAAAAGTAGTTTGGCCATCAGAATTTCTGTTTGGCTTTTTTTTTTCCAAATTTGTCCCTTTTCTGAACAAACGCTAAAGGCAGAGAGAGAGCGAGAGATAGATAGATAGATAGACAGACAGAGAGAAAGGGAGAGAAAGAGAGAGTCTTCGTTAATTAAAAATAATTTAAAATCTGTGTCCACAGTTATTTAATAAATGTTTATATTTGAAAGTTAACAACTTCAATATAGTCAATTTTTATGTAGTTTTCAATTTGGCTTTCTGTTGGCCTTTTTTACTTCAAGAAATGTGCCTGCGCTTTTGGATTTGGCCTTTTTGGCTTTTTTTTTCTGAAAAACTTTGGCTTCGAATAATTATTATCGTCTGCCAACCCTGGCAGAGAGAGAAAAAATGGAACCCTCAAGGCAGAGAGAGAAAAAAGTGAACGCTCAGGGCGAGAGAGAAAAACAAAAGAAACAAAAAAAACGTGAAATTTACACGGGTCCACCTAGATCCACCGAAAACCGTGCCGGTGGAGATAATTTAACCACACATGTAAATATATACCTTTCTCCTATTAAAACTTTTTTTCATGAAATTTACTGTAGTAGTAGTACAAATATATTGCGAAACCATCATTCTCTCTCTGTCTGTCTCTCTCTTAAATATAAACAACGCCTCGAGGAGAGAGTGGGAGGGTTTTTTTCATGAAATTTTATGTTGTAGGAGTAAACATATATTTTTAGAAAAATATTTCATGTTTCGTTCCTGGATTAGCGGAATACACATCAAACGAAGGCTAATGTAAAACGCTGAAGGCAGGCAGAGAAAAAAGAGAACGCTCAAGGGAGAGATAGAGAAAAAAAGAAAAACGTTAAATGTAGTAGGAGTAAAAATATATTGTGAAACCATCATTCGCTCTCTCTCTCTCGCTCGCTCGCTCTCTGTCTCTGTCTCCCTCTATATCATTAAACAAATGTATAAGCACATACACAAATGAAAATTTAGTAGTAGCATACGGCGGCCTCTCTTTCTCCCCCTCTCTCTCTCTGTCTGCTGTCTCTCTCTCTCATTATTATTATTATAATTATTTGAAGCCAAATTTTTCAGAAAAAAAAAGCAAAGAAGGCCAAATTTAAAAGCGCAGGCACATTTTTGAAGTAAAAAAGACTAACAAAAAGCCAAATTGCAAATTAAAGGAAAATTGACTATATCGCAGTTGTTGACTTTCAAATATAAGCATTTAGTAAGTAACTGTGTAAACAGATTTTTAAATATTTTTAATTAACGAAGACCGCGTTTCTCTCTCTCTCGCTCTCTCTTCTATCTATCTATCTATCTATCTATCTATCGCTGCCTTGAGCGTGCGTACAGAAAAGGACCGAACTTTAAAAAAAAGCCAAACAGAAACTCTGATGGCTAAACTACTTTTTTTCTCTTCCCTCCCCCCATCTATCTTCCCCCTCTCTCTCCCCCCCTCTCAGTCATCTATCGTCTCCCTCTCTCCCCCTCCCTCTCGATCCTCTTGGCTTTTTTTATATCTAACAGCAATCAGTCGTAGTTGTAAGAATATTTTAAATTAACGAAAACTGCGTTTCTCTCTCTCCCTCTCTCTCTCTCTATCTCTTACACTCTGTGTGTCTATCTATCTATCTATCTATCGCTCCGTCTCTCTCTCTCAAACAAATGTAAAGAAAAATAAACAATGAAAAAAAAACAAATAAATGTTCAATTTTTGTCCCCTATTTAAGATGTATTTATTGAGAATATTTGGAGCACTAATATCGTGATTTTGGTATATACATATTTACATACATTTTACCTACCGTACTTTTCATTTACTATTTTAAAAAAAATAGTACACAGGGTGAATTCGTCGGCCAGGGCAGTAAAGGGTTAATGTAAATGTTTCAAGGTACGGATATGTGATGGGATAATGTGTATGTGAAAAAAATGAAAAGAAAACGTGAAATTTTCACGGGTCCAGCTAGTTATAATTATTATAGAATTAATATCAATAAAAAATAAAAACATATAAATTCAAAACCAAATAGATAATAAAATGAAACAGAAAATAATGGTAAAATATAAAATAAGATAATAGTAATAATAATAATAATAATAATAGGAAGAAGAAGAAGAAAAAGAAGAAGAATAATAGTACTAAAATCATAAAAATGATAGTAAGTTATAAATTATAAATGTTTAAAATAGATCAGTATTAAGAAAACTTTATGATTTATGGTGGCTTAAATTTGTCGAAATTAAACCAACATTTATGAATGCACCCCGGAAGCATTTAGTATTTTAAGTTAAAGAGAATGGATTTAGTGTCATTATATTTTAAAATATTAAGGGTGTCATATATACAAAGCGCGCAGAATTTATCCCCCGGCATATGTGCTTTATAATGTCCTATTGTTTCCCATTTTAAATTGAAAGGAATACTTCTATCATTAAGTCACCAAAAATATTTAGATAAAGAAGTCTTTTTTTACAAGGAAAGATTTTTGGAGGAGTACTTATATGTGGAGATCCTGTGTTTAATAAGTCCAGATGTGGACCGGAAGTAAATTGTATTTCGTTTAATATATTTTTGTCAGCCAAATTAAGTGTGGAGTAGGTTTGGTTGTGTTTGGCGTTTCTGACACTGTGCAGCTATAAATCAATTTTTTCCCTTTACAGTTACCTTGCAAAGGGCATTTATTTTTTCGTCTACATTTACAGCCTGCTATATTGCATTTTGTATCTTACTAAATTATTATTGTTGGAACAAATTATTTTTTGATATAGGTTTGGCATAGTTGAGTAACACACTTTGACAGTGTTCTTGTTAAAGATTTTATTTTATCTATGACGGGCTTTAAAATTTTCTCTAATATTTTAATGAATTCTCTGGCTACGTTTGTCTTAAGATTTCTAGAATATGGAGGGTTTAACCATAGGATTTCCCTTTATCTGTTTTTACGCTTACAGCTTTTGTTTTGTGGTCTCTTAGTTAGTAATGCTTCTGGTTTAATTTAGTGTTGTATTGTAGCTAGATGATTTTTTGCCATTCGTATGTAGGATGTTTTTATCATTTTTATTTAGGCGTTTTATTTGTGATTTGTATCCTCAGTTTTTAAGGGTCTGATTGTATATGTATATATATATATATATGTATATATATATATATATATATATATATATATAATTGCTTGGATTAAAGGTTTAAATATAAAATTCACGTATCATGCTGCAATTGTACTTTAAATGGAAACATTCATTTTTTACATAACTTACAGCTGTACTTGCCCAACGATAATAGTGTGAACTTAAGTTTCAAATAAACATATCATGATTCAGTTGTGTTTTTAACAGAGATATTCATTTCGAATACGATCCTGTTTTCTCAAAATACCTAAAATTAATTATATATGCCTGAATTTTCCGTATAGTAATAAAACCTCTCAAATTCACTTGCGATGTTATTTTGTTAACTTTGGGCTAAAATCGTCTGTATCTCATGGGATTTTTTTTCAATTAGCGATTATCAATGCTTCTCGAAGATATTCCGAAACAAAACCTATCTAAAATGATTTCCAAATGCATTTCTGTTAAACTTCAAATAAAAATTACATAGCCGTTTTAAGGTCTATAGGAAACGAACTCCCAAACACAAATACACGCAGAAATACAAAGTTCCTTTCCTACAATAGTAGAGATTTATAGAATTGGTATTATGTCGATTCTATCATACCTAAATTGTTTACTGATTGATAATCTCGCAATTGTAATTGGAAATCCTGCGAATACCCATAATTCGGCTAGTTTGATAAATAAAGCGATCAGTTTGAACCAATCGTCCTCGGAGGAAAAGAAAACGTTCTTTTTCAGCGGATGTTTTTTGTTTAAGATTCATGGTTCTGTCTGACTGCCTTTTTTGAATGACTACCGATAACACGTTGACATATTTTAGTCGTGGTAAGCAAAGCTTGGGTTTATCGCTATTTTCATCGGAAAACCCCGATAAGAGGAGTGGATTAAGTTAAGAAGGTATAGTTTTCTAATATATATATATATATATATATATATATATATATATATATATATATATATATATATATATATATATATATATATAACATGAATTCCGAAAAGGCGGGGTAAAAATGTGTGGTCCGTGGTCTTTCTGTGAGGGAAGAATGAAAAAAAGAGAAGAGAATACAGAGTGCCGAGTTATTTTTAAATCGCATTCACTCGAAAAGGGCGTTTAAGGAGGAAAATAAAAACACAAAATAAAATGAATTATTTAACAGTTTATGAAAAATATTGAATAATGTTTAGCCTATATGAAACAACGGAAATATATTTCAATTTTCAGCTTGACAGACAAAAATTATATTCTAAGCTTAAGCCTGACAGATGATCAGAAATGGGATCATATTACTGGGCACGATACCAAAACAAATATTTTTTTTAATTGTTATGTGATAGAGAAAAGATAATTACATTTCATACATATGCTTGATAGACCAATATAAAATCTAAAGTCTGATAAACCACCAGAAATATTACTGAGAAATAAAATACATGTTAGGTTATTTAGATAATTCCGACTAATGTTCTCACTTACGATTGTACGCTTACAACATAATTACTGATAAAAAGTATCTTCTTCAAACTTGAGAATATTCGTATTGCATTCAAAATCCAGAATTTCGAACGAAATTACTTTTTAATCCATCGTGTGGTTTCTCCTCATTTCGTGAATTTATAATTGTATGTTTTATATGCATTCGATACATCATTTTGCCCAACATTTAAAATACTACAGAATCCGTCTCCGCATCTGAGTAAATGTAAATCAGTTTCATTTCATGTACGTTGAGTTAGTTGCTTTTAGAAGCTGTTTATAACCGCCGAATAAAAAAAATTGAAGATAAGGGTAAAAATATGTTTCTTATTTTTACTCTTTATATATATATATATATATATATATATATATATATATATATATATATATATATATATATATATATATATATAGGTGTCTGTGTGTGTGTGTGTGAGTCTGTGTGTATGTGTGTGATATTTTAAGTCCTTATTTTCGTCAGGTACAATTGTGGCAATATTTTTCGTGTCCGTTTTATTATAAACCTTTTTTTACACAGTGTTCACCACTTATCAAGGCCCGGAATGCCACTCAAGGATAAGGGTTATTGCAAGTACATTACGTTAGTGTGGAGATTTGATGAAGAGTTTACTTAAGGGGGCGGTTCATTAGGAATTTGTTAACGTTGGACTTGAAGACATCCAAGTTGTAGTCCGATGGGAAGCAGGCGAACGGAACAGAGTTCCACAGGTGTGCAGTTCTAAGTAAGAAGCTTTGTTCATGGAATCCACGTTTTGATTTACGCACAGATAAAGAGTGGGGGAAATTTTTCACAGTGGATTCGGCTAAACGGGTGTTTTTCGTGAAAGATTGGCGAGGGGGATCAGGGATTGGAGTTCAGACGAGCACCTGCCATGAAAATAACGATGAAACAAGGATAGGCTCGCAACGTCTCTTCTGTGGCCGAGAGGTTGCAGGGTAGAGAAAAGGGCACTAAGCCACGAGGTCTATTTTGTATTTTGTCAAGGCAGGATAGGCTGTTTTTAGCTCCTGCCCAGATGTGGCAGCAGTACTCCATCCTTGGACGTACTTGGCTTTTATATAGATAGAGAATTGCATCAGTAGTGAGATATCTTCTGGAGCGGTAGAAGGATCCCACCATCTTTCCAGCGACCTTGGCAACAGACTTGATGTACGTGTTCCATTTCAGATAAGGAGTAAAGGTCAAACCCAGAAGCTTGTCAAAACACAGGGCTTCTCCCAGACGAGAGCCATCCATCCCAATTGGTGCCAGATGAGGATCAGAGCGTTGACGATGTAAGGATAGGAGTTTTGTTTTAGATGCATTAAAGGTAACCAGCCACATCTTCCCCCACAGAACCACGCGCTCGAGATCAGATGAGAGAGAATCAGAGGGAAATTTGTCATTTACAGCCTTTGTTGTGTTGCCGTAGATGGGCTTGTCATCAGCATAGATGTCAACGAATGATTTAAGTATGTTTTTAGGGAGGTCATTGATGTAGATCAGGAAGAGATTTGGGCCCAGGATTGACCCCTGAGGGACTCCAACATTAATACTGCAGGCCTCCGATTTTTGTCCATCGACCACTACTCTAATGAGCCTATCGGAGAGAAATGATTTAATGATTGAGAAAACATTGCCAGTTATACTGTAGCTGGAAATCTTCTGAAGTAGACCTTATGCCATACCTTGTCGAAGGCTTTCGATATCTCAAGAGCAATTGCCCTAGAAAAAAAGCCTTTGTCAAGAGATTAACTAATCCTGTGAGATATAACAGTCAGTACATCTGTGGTAGATCTTGCAGAGCGGAAACCATATTGTGTGTCCCTAAGAAGGTTGTTTCTGCTGAGGTGGTTGACTATTTCTCTATTCAATATGGATTCCAGCAAGTTACTCATAACCCATAGGAGACTTATTGGTCTGTACTGAGAGGGAGATAACTTACTACCTGAATTCTTAAATACAGGGCAAACTGATGAGGTCTTCCAGAGAGACGGAAAGCACTTCTCCTTAAGGCAACGTTTAAACAGTTTCGTAAGTATGGGAGCAAGTTCTGGTTGAAGCTTTTTTTAAAACTGTAATTGGGATGTCGTCAGGGCTAGTTGCTTTACTGGAATCAAGGTTCTTGATTTGCTTGGCGACCTCATGCACTAGTATTTTTATGTTACCTAGCGTATTCTGTGTTATAGGAGGAAATACGGGGAGTTGATGGCCTTCGTCGCATAGGGTAGAATTAGCTGCAAAGTGTTTTGCAAATAGTTTGGCCTTGTCTGATGCTGATGAGATGACCTCTGGTCCATTGATAATGGTTGGGATAGAACGCACACTTCTGTTCATGGTCTTATTTGTTATTTGTCAAAATTGGTGGGAACCAAGCCGCTGATCAGCCTCCTTGGATTTAAAAGACTGGGCATATAGCCCTCTTGCATTTTTATTACTCTTTTACAGTGGTTGCTGGCAGTCCTGAAGGCAGCTTTAGTCTCAGTGCATCTATTACGTTTGTAGCTATAGAAAAAGTGATTTCTGTGCGCGATAGCAGCAGCACATTCTGGGGAGAACCATGGCTGGCTGTTAGATTTTTGTTGGAACTTTTGGATGGTATAAATCGGTTTATGCATACAATTAACCATTCGGTCAGATCTGATACTATAGAGGACACTCCCTTTTAAACATGGAGTGCAGATGTAAATCAGATATGAAAGTACGGAAGCTATCCCAGTCAGCCATATAGTATCGGTATACAGTATGGTTGAGGGGTACATCTTGGGACTTATTACATTTCGTTTTTATTTTAACTGAAACAACGGAGTGGTCGGAGGATCCTAGAGGAGAATGAACGGATCATGAACATAGCTCAGGGGAAGTTGAGAGAAAAATATCTATGAGGCTTGCATATTGACCGGGTGTATCGGGCACACGGGTGGGATCGGGAACAATCTGAGTGAGGTCATAAGCAATGGCAAAATCATAACAAAACCTCCCCTCATCGTCTGTCTGATGTGAATGGGTAAGGTATTCCACGTTATGGGCGTTGAAGTCACCACAGATGTTGATGTGAGCCGAGGAATGTGTAGACAGGATGTGGTCTATTTTCTCAGATATGCTCTTAAAGATAGTAACTCCGCTGTTGTGGGGCCGATAGAGGGCAAATATAAATGCAGTGGTGTTAGCAAGTGCAACCCGGAAGCACAAATAGGGTAAGTTAGGATATTCTCTAGAGATATCCCTGCTTCACGGGAAGCCATATTTAATGTAGGCACATATTCCATGCCCATGGCGATCTTGGGGGTCAGATTTAGCTGTTAAATTAGAGTATCCGTTAATTATGAACTCATCTAGGGAAGTGGTCGGCCCTATTCCAGTTTCGCTTAGAAATAATATGTTCGGTTTCGTCTCCTGTAATTGGGTTTCAACCTCTGGAAGGATGGAATGTAGACCCCTAATGTTGGAGAAGGAGAACTGGTAGTAGGGGTCTACGTTGGAAGATGAGGTTCTAGATTTATTCGAGTTTTTTCTGGAGATATTTCATGTTGAGCTTTTAGGATTTGTGGACACATGTCGGTATATTTGGTTAGAGCAGTACAGAGAGGGAAAGTAAGAGAGAAAAAGACAGGAATCTTTTTGTAGCACACGAAAAGGTAAAGCCGTAACAATTACCCACTAGTGTGATATCGAGAGGCCCCACCAGAAACCACTGCATGGTACAGATCCACTCACCAGATTGCAATACAGCAGTTCCAGTACTTCGCGCCTGCTGATAGGACAGCCTCCTTAGTGGTTAATCGAAGGTTCGGATACCTGACTATCAGGCGGATAACGTAAGCCCAGACAAAATCCTTTATCTCCAGCACCCTTACTAGTGACATGACCACAAGGACAGACATAGAGACAGAAAAATTTCGGACATCTCAGACTACTGGTCACCAAGTACTACCGACCTTTAAGCACCTTTTTCTTCGCCCTTTGTCAGAAAAATCACTCATTGAAAGACTGAGGGACTAAAAAGGAGAAGCGAGAGTTACTGGAGCTTCCGATAACACATCCACTGTATTATCTACTCTCCATTTAAAAAAGGGGGGAGGAGGGGAATGGGTACAAGTGACTTATTTATATCTAAGTAGTAAGTCCGGTGCTAATTTATCAATTCAGGGCACTTTTGATTATAATCTCCTCTCCCATATTAATGGGTGGAAGTAGGACGTTATCTATTTCGAGTTTGAATAATAGAGATTCACCTTTATAATTAAACTCCAATAATTAATTTTAATCAGTTTGTAAAGTCGGCTTAATATTATATGTATATAAATGTATATATATATATATATATATATATATATATATATATATATATATATATATATATATTGTGAACGCGCGTGTTTGGTATACTAGTTCAAGAATTAAATTATTTCACCAAATAGTAAAATAATATCAATAATTTATGTCTCTTTACAAATATTAAGATCATTATATACCTGATCTTAAATAATAAAACAAATCTTGATTTGTGTATAAGCATTAAAGCTGATAATACCAAATTCATATCGGAATACTCAATTAAAATTATATGTATATATGCCTAACCATATAGATGTATATAAAAAAATTACCTAATAATTATATGCATATACTAGCAAGCTTTATGTACTGTTTATAACTTTATGTGCATATATATATATATATATATATATATATATTAAAAAGTTTAACTAAAATCCAGGTAACCTACATCTAAAATTTCAAGTGTTTAGACAAATTTGGAAGAGGAGTTTGGTAAAGTCTGCAAATGTAAGCTCTTTCGACTTTAATCTCTTGGAAGCCCAATGTTTGGTGAATGCCTGAATACCCTTTATGTAAGATTTCAAATGTTTAGACCCAAAATTGGCTGAATAGTTTGCCCGAGACAGCAAAAATCAACTATTGGTACATTGACCTCTTGGCGGCCAGATTCTCGGTCAAAACCCGATTAAAAACTTGCGTCATGTTTAAATACAATTTATGTAAAATTTCAAATACTTAGATTAAAAATTGCTTCAGTAATTTGATAGAGACCGCAGAGGTCAATTTATTGTTACTTTTACCCCAATTTTTACCCCTAAACTTTTATTGTTTTGGGCTCAAATCAAATTAAAATAGTAAACCCATGTCCACGTAAACTACATCTAACATTTCAAATGTTTAGACCCAATATTGGTGGAGTTTTCAAAGGTGAAATCGTTGAATTTTGACCACTTGACAGCCAAATATCTGGCTGTACCCCAATTAAAAACATTCTCACAAATCTCAATTACCCTTATGTCAAATTCCGAGTCTGCAGACTGAAAATTGGAAGAGTACTATGATAAGGAAATGTACACACACAGAAACACAATGTCACTTTATAGGTATATAAGCAGGGGTGCCCGGCGTTGCTAGGGTGTTTGGAGGTATGTGTTGAGCAAAACAAAAGTAGAAGTACAAGGCAGGCTCGAACCCGTACCGCGAAGGAGGAACAGAACGGCAAGGAACCGTGACGTCTTTACAGTTATGACCACCGTCAAACAAGATGTGACGTAGGTTTAAATTAAGGATAGACAATCGAAAAGAGAGAATAACTTTAGAAAATATCGGCGAAAAAAGCAACTCCTCCTTGTAGAAACATGCCCAGTTGAGGGTGAAGAAATTGTTTTTAGCCAATTGTTCGATATTTGTTGTTTGAATGGTCCAGCTTCCAAACGATACCGATCTTGTGAAAATGCGTCGCCTCTTTCGAAAGTTTTAGGTAGGCATACAAACATACATACATAGGTTTATATATTTGTTGCTAACATTTTCGACTCAAACCGATAAAAAAGCTTGGCCTCTCTTTGAATACCCTTTATGTAAAATTTCAAATGTTTAGTCCAGAAATTTTGTAATTTGGCAGAGACCGCAGAGTTCATTTTTTTTTTAATTTGATCCATATTATGACCCCTTAACATTTATTGTTTTGGGCTCGAATCAAGTTATTAAGTTAGATCCATGTTCAAGGAACCTATATCTAAAATTTCAAGTGTTTCGACCCAAGATTTGAGGAGGAGGTTGATAGAGTTCTAAAAGGTCAAATCGTTGATTTCTGACCCCGTAACAGCCAAATTTCTGACCGAAAACCAATTACAAAATGCCAAGTTGAAGGTAAAGAAATTAATATTTTTAGCCAATTTTTCGATATTTGTCGTCTGAAAGATCGAGCTTCAGAACGATACTGATCCTGTGAAATCCGTCGCCTTTGTCGAAAGTTATAGGCAGACATGCAAATATACATACATAGATTCATATATTGGTCACTCAACTTTTCGACCCAAACCGATTAAAAAGCTTGGCCTATCTCTGAATGCCCTTTATGTAAAATTTCATATAGTCTGAGTAATTTAGCAGTCATTTTTTTGACTTTGAGCCCTATTGTGATCCCTTAACGTTTATTGTTTTGAGCTCAAATCAAGTTTTTAAGATAGATCCCTGTTCAAGGAACCTATATCTGAAATGTCAAGTATTTAGACCCAACATTTACGGAGGAGTTTGGTAGAGATCTCAAAGGTATAATTGTTTAACTTTGACTCCTTAAAAGCCAAATTTCTGGCCGAATACCGGTTAAAAAGATTTCCCCAAATCTCAGTAGTCTGTATATCAAAGTTCGAGTCTGTAGACTAAAACTTGATAGAGATATTGCGTAGGGAAATGTACACAGACAGACAGACACAAACAGATATATATACACATATATATATATATATGTATATATATATATATATATATATATATATATATATATATATATATATATATATATATATATATATAGCCTCCTAAATTATATTACGCGTCCAGTTTTTTCATTAGTGTGTAAAGATTAGTTTGAACAATATAATTTTAACTTATGAAAGGAAAAAAAAACGTTTTTTAGTACGTCAAAAGTACTGTATAATTTCCTTTATTATTTTGTGCTGTTTCTTTATTGCTTTTTAAAATTTAGACTGGTAACTAGTCTCTCTCTCTCTCTCTCTCTCTCTCTCTCTCTCTCTCTCTCTCTCTCTCTGGCTCCCTCCTTTGTAATCCTCAAGTTCGTAAAAAAAGATAATACGATCTAAATAAGACAACGAAGGTGGTGGTAAGTGAAATTCTCTATCTCCCTCTATATGTATCTCTCTATCTCTGTCTGTCTGTCTGTCTTTTTCTCTGTTTCTTTCCCACCCCTTGCATCCCCCTTTCTCTCTGTCTCTCTCTATCGGTCCCTGGTCGATGTAATGCTTAAGTTCGTAAGGAAAGTAAATATGGTCCAAGTAAATTAATAAAAGAAATGAAGACAGGAATGAGTGGAATTCTCTCTCTCCCCCGTCTCTCTTTCTTTCTTTCTCTCTCTCTCTCTCTCTCTCTCTCTCTCTCTCTATATATATATATATATATATATATATATATATATATATATATATATACTATATCTTGCTCGCTGGTCGGTTTAATCGGCGAGTTCATAAGAAAAAATACGGTCTAAGTAATTAAATATCGGAACAAATAAATAGAAATATGTAAAAATAACGAAGACAGGAACGAGTAAAACTAAGTATAGAAGTATAAGGTTCGTAACCTAATATATAAATATAGAAAAACATGGCGGCGTGATTATAAGGTTCGAATTGTTCGTGTAATGATTGGAGAAGCGAATATGTATGTATACTGATCAGTAAATCAGCGGAGTGGATTTTGCAAATGGAGAAATTATTATCTAAAAGTAGGAGTATGTAGATGATAAGATAAGTGAATGTGTTGAGTAAAAAGGTAAGAGCAGTGAAGAGCAAGCAAAGTAGGAATAAGTATGAATGGTGGTGGTGTTAGGTGGTAGCGATGGAAGTACGGAAAAGGGAGGGATGGGAAAGGAATTATTCCTCTATAGATGGTGAGATTTTGGTTGAGCAGATCCACGAAACTAAAGTAAGGCACTAGTATACTGCCTAAATGTGTATATAATTTCGGGGTAGAGTGGCTAATAGTGTAGTCATAATATATTTGTATTTGATATGTATTGTGGTAAGCCTACTGTATTTTAGTCCAGAGAGGAAAAACTGCGCCTCTTTTATTCTATAGAAGGATAAGCCGAAGAGCCTGATATATTAAATCAACAGAAGATTCTTAAATATGACAGCGGCGCATTCGAAATAAATGCTTCTGTTTAAAGCAGAACTGCTCCCTGATGATTGGCATTTTAAAAATTTTAACATTAATTCAAGCTATTTACACATAACTCAACTTTACATTGAGTTGTTAACAATGTTTCTTAATTTAAAAAGTTTGAACAGAAATTAATCTTATAATTAGTGAAAATCATATGTATTTATATATTAAGATATTCGGGGTTTTGTCTATGGCTTGCTTATAATTCGGACGATATTTGTAATATTTTTATCTTTTGGTCAATATGTGCTCCGACAGGGTTTTGTTGCTAATATATATATATATATATATATATATATATATATATATATATATATATATATATATATATATATATATATATATATAACGTAGTCGGTATTGATGACAGTTTATTAAAAGGTTACGTTCTGTGACCAGACAGTTGTGGCGACAGAAATGAATCGTCATAAATTTTACCATTTCTTTTTCAGCAACCGACCTTTACATTTAGAAAAAAATGTTTTTACGTGTAAACAAGTTCCGTTATTTTTAAAACACAAAGCGAGTTTAAAAGTAAAACAAAAACATATTCCTGTATCGGTACTTTAAATATGTGTCAGTTGAAAAACTAATTTGATAAAATACGTAAAATGCAATAAACTTACGCACACACAGATAATTGCGCCCCCTCCATATATATATATATATATATATATATATATATATATATATATATATATATATATTCATTGCTAGTGAATGAGAGAAAAAGAGATTTGTGTGCTTCATTTTAAGCTGCGAACGTGAAATAAAAATAAATTATTGAAAATATTTTTATTATAGAAATATTTGGTGCCTCTCAATGATTTTTTTTCAATTTATAATATAAATACAATTTCGGGCTTATGGTGTCCTTGCTCGTGTGTATATGAATTAATCTAGAAGCTTAATTTTTACAAACTCTTAGCATTTATTTCGGCAATTAGATGTCGAATTTTATTTTCCAAATGGTCTATTGTGTCCCGTTTATTAGCGTAGATTATATACATATACAAAAAATGATCTGATATGGTTAAATCGCATAAATAGGTAGCTAGGTGGCAAGTCCGTTTCGTGAAATCAGTCGTCAAACAAATGTTTCTCTCGATGTACTGATCGTATCATTACAATTCCAAACACTGCTCGAGTGTCAGTGGCTGTGTGATGATTTTTTAAACCAACCTGAATTAAAAATAACCAATAGCTGCTAAATAATACATTAAAGAAAATAGAGTTACCAAGTCGAATTTCACCGTCTCTAAAACAATATATACTTAATGCTTATACAGATTGTAATTCCTAATTGCAGATCAACTGAATTTTCTGTTTTTTAAGAGGGTTTAATGAATTTACAGAAGGGTTTATGATATACTAATTTATAATGACATTATTAGCTACATATGTGCATAAATGCTTCTGTAGTCACAACGTTATCAGACTAGCAGAGTGAAAATCTATTTTCGATCTGCTAGCCTTATTGCGTGGATATCACTGACTATACATCGTTACAGAAACATGTATTCATATATGTAGCTAATAAGGTTTTTATGATGCATATATTGCATATACATATTAAAATTCAAAGCGTCGTTCACATCATCAAATATTCTCGTGTGTATTTACTGTGTGACATTTATTTTGTATTAAAGCTCAACTTTTATTTATATGATATACAAGAAAGATAAAATTAAGTCTCAATAAAATATAAATATACAACGGTGTTTCTTTAAATAGATACTTGTAAAACACATCATCATCGTAATTATCACTTTTGGTCGGTGTATTCTCTGCATTCTACGTTCTAATTCGTATGATGAGTTGGCTTAGTGCATTATCCATTCGCTGTTTTGATGTCTCAATATAATACGGCTTCCAATTCCAATAGTGATTCATAAGCTTATGGAACTCTTTTACAACTGATTGTTTTCATCCTTGCTATACCATTGGTACTCTTAAGACAAAGATCAAATATCTTCTTGCGCTTGCGATAAACATCTTTCGTTCTATTTAGGCCCTTTCTTGTAATAGCTTCATATCATGTCTAAAGGAACGGATAAAAAAGAAATCCTAGCTAGTGTTACTAAATATGGATTGAAGGTTGTGACAGAAGTCCTCACGACAAAATACGTGAAAACGAGTAAAAGTTCCCTTTGTACACCGTGTGTTGGAAAGATAAGGATGCACATCACCTTGTCTATATTTGTGAAGTAATAGTAAAATAGAACTAATAATAATAATAACAATAATAAAAAATATATAATCAGTTCGTATAAACAGTTAAACATCAACCAGCAAAGAAACCGGATGTTATGTACTCGTGCAAAACTCGCTAAATCGTACGTTTGCCTACTCGTTAATCTAGTTGATTAAGGTATAGCCAAGAGAAAAATGCCATATATAAATCGAGTTTGCTAAAAAAAATTAAAATCGATACGAGACAGGTCAAACAAATAATAATAATCATATTTGAATTAGGAAAGGCCCGGATTAGAAACTGAAAAATTAAGAATGTGGAAATTTAAACTAAAACGGAAGACTGGGACAATACAATTAAAATAAAAAATAACATCTGTAACCACAACCAACGGATGTAAAAAAAAAACAATCAACAACGACTATACACTTTCGATACAAGTGCCGATTCTTATTCCGATTACGAAAGTGTTTTTTAACATTTAATAATAATATTTATGATTTTTAAAAGATGTTCTTCACGCTAACTCCCCGAGAATTGTCCGTATATATTTTGAAGAAAATACAAAAAAGAAAAAAAAACTGGATAAATCGCATTTATATAAGAAGTAATAAGTTTAGTTCTAAAGTAGTTTCTTCATTTTTTTCATTTAAATTATTGAAAATTGTAAGACAAAATTTATTTTTCTATTAAAACAACCCATTCCCATTTGATGGTCGTTAATGCTATTTAAAATTTTCATAAACAGTTAAAATGAAAAATAAGAAACCAGTGTAGGAGTATAATAGTTAACATAGTCGTCCTAATAAAAAGCATATTAATCACATATTAGTGCTATATATTATACTTTATATTATACCCATGAACAGTTTTCGCATATCATTTTTTACCATATTTTTAATATTTTAACATGCATTTTTATTACTCTGATTTCTATTAATTTTCTCCTATCACTCCCTTTTCCCCAAATAAGGCACATATGTTTAATCTGAACGACTATCATAGTGTAAAATTGTTTGTGTATCATTCTTTGCGCATATATTTGTTTAAGTGTGTGCGTGTATATTATCATGTTTTATTATTTTCGCAGTCATTATATATATATATATATATATATATATATATATATATATATATATATAAAGACATAGTAAGAATTGCAGCATTTATTATGGCAGCACTCCTTGACGAAAATACATTTTATTCCATTAAGTTATGTACATTTCAACGTTATTATCTAAAATACTATATTTATAAACAATATTATATTACCCTAATAGTATATATATATATATATATATATATATATATATATATATATATATATATATATATATATATATGGTGCCTTCAATAAGATTTCATTCATTTTTGTACAAGCCTTTAAAATTGTAAATTCAGTATATTATTGCTATCCAGCTTATGAAAGGTCTTGCCAAATTTTATGATTACAATTCCAATAGACAGCTAAAACAGGGATTGGAATACACCTTACAAAATCCTGAGTGTCACATCTTGTGAATTTCAAAAATTCTATCTAAACATAAGTATACATTAGAAGAAGGACATACAATTAAATTCTGTTTTAAACCTGGAAAAATATTACAAAAATATATGGAATTCTTCGGACTGCATTTAAACCATCTTGCATGAGTCGAGCTTCAGGGTTTGCGTGACATAAGATATTCAATAAATAATCTCTGCAAGAGATGGTGAGGTGTGTGAGAGGATTAAGGAACTAAAAATACCAGAGATAATCGGCAAAAGTATTAATAATTTTAAAGAGCGTTTTTCGCTATATCTTACCGTTTAAATTACAATCGTTTTAAAGCATTACTGTTTTCTTTTCAGAATGGTAAACATAATATGGAAAAAAGCAACTCCTCACATTTTCTCATTTCAATCCAAGCTACACCGAAAGAAGCCTAAATACCGCGCGATATCAACGAATCCTTTGGTTCAGGAACAACTACTGAACACAGGGCACAATACTGGTTTAAGAAAGTTCATGGTGCCGACGAGAGTCTTAAAGAGAGAGCTTGATGGTCGACCATCTGATGCTGACAGACAAGAATAAAGAGCTTGTGTCCAGGACAATTTACACACCACTGTTCAAGAACTCGCTTCGGAATTAAACGTAAACAATACAGTTCTTCATCTAAGGACAATGTATCTCATCAAGTAGGAATTTTGGGTTATTTTTTCAACTGAACCGTGGCATTGTTTATGTTGTAACTATTTAAATAGTTTCTTAAAATTAAATAAATTGATATATCTAAGTATCTGACGCACCCGCACACAACCGCATACACATACACACACACATATATATATATATATATATATATATATATATATATATTTATATATATAATATGCTGATAATATATATATATATATATATATATATATATATATATATATAATATGCTGATAATTGCATGTCACCAAGTAAAAAATGTCCAGCTTGTTTTAGTTGGATACTCGATTTAGCGTATCAATATTTTTCATTCTCATGCTATAATTATCAAAAACTACTACCTTTTTTTGGTCTCTTTTTTTTTTGTCTGGAATGTATCTCTTCTGCAAATAGGTATGTTATAGGTTTACTATTTCATCTTACTTCACTCGAACTTATCACACATCCAAGGCTCCTCCCATGTGGCTAATCCTTCAACTCTATATAAAATACATAAACATAAACATCATCTATTGAAGTTTTATTCTACATCACAAACACTGAGTTAAATTTGAAAATATAATTTTGCTCTATTTAATTGACCATTCACATATATTTTTGTATTCTTTTGGTTCATTGGTTTTATTAGATCCCAAGACTAAAATCCATCTAGTCTTGTAGATTATCTAGTTAAGAAGTGTCACCTGAGGTAACATAACTTGTAGGTGTACAATTCCTCGTAAAAAGCCATTTATTTCAGCTTAGAATACTATTCGATTTTGGTCTATACCAACGTTTCAATCCTAGTAATCCGTTCTCCTAGTTTTGCATATAGATTACAGAATATATGATATTTCTCCAAAGCCTCTAGCTGTGGTGGAGGGGATATTAAACTTGCTGCTATGGTTTCAAATGATTTGAAATAACAGCAAGAGTGGATTTGATTCTAAATATTTTGCATATGTTATAACCTCCAACTTTGGTTTACATACATAAAGTAAAGTTCACATTATATAAAGAGTATTCGAAAGGGGATGTGTTAATAATCTTACACTATTTAAAAAAAAAGTAGTGATATAATATATGAGAAATATTTGGAATCAAGTCTTCCTTGGTGTTATATAGGATCATTTGAAACAATAGCAGAAAGTTTAAGTCTCCCTTCCAACAAGGGTAAGGGTTTTTAGGATATGTATGTATATATATATATATATATATATATATATATATATATATATATATATATATATATATATAGTAAATTATAAAATGTATATGGCGATTAAGCTACGCTGAATATTCCGCTTTTCATCCACTCAACGATTCTTCAGGCTAATGCGCGAATTCTGTGGTTGCTTGTCGTTTTTATATGCTCATCTTCTATTGAAATTTTAGTTAGCCAATCAGCTATCTAGTATCCACTGCACCCTTCCTATCAGCCTATGAGAATGCATGCATCGGACAAAGACCTATTTGATCTCTGGTTGACCCGTTCCTTTGTGTGTGCTCTATTTAGACTGGATATTTAGCTTCTTGATCTTTTTTAGATCTAGGTTAGTGTTTTTCATGTTAGTTTATATATAAATATATATATATATGTACACACATATATATGCACATATATACATATATATATACACACATATATGTGTGATCGTTTATGTATATTTATGTTTATTTAATTTATTTATTTGTTTATTTTCTATTGTTTTTGTTAGTTTTAAAACTATTTTGTATCGCTACTATAGAGTAAATTTTATATTGTGAACACAGTTGTTTGCTATTTCTCTTTTACATCTTCATAGATGGTGGGGTTCTTTAAAGTACAGGATAGCAAATTTTTCATGAAGGCATAATCTACATGGGGCGTCTAGGTCCCTACACGTGGTAGCTTGTCTTTTTATTTTACATTCGACTACCGGCGAATGTCCGCTTTCCTTGAGCTCCCAGTATTCATTCGCTAGCGTAGTTTACCAGGCCACAATATTTGCGAAAGAAAACCCGAATAACAAGAAATATTACGTATGTATGACTTCCTTAGATTTCCAAACTCGACACTATGACCACAAAAGTATATTCAACACAGTATGAAAACAACACTAGCGAATAAATATTCAGTGCAGCTTAATCGCCATATACATTTTATAACTTACTAACTAGCTCTAACTACGTATTGAGCACTTTCGGAGTAAATACTTAAAGTTTACGCATAAATCTATACTTTCGTATATTAATTTTACGTGAGTAAATTAAGTAGTTATATATATATATATATATATATATATATATATATATATATATATATATATATATATATATGGTTAATATTTTGAACCAATTTTTATATATCAAAATTCCGTAATGTTTACATACTAATAAATCAAAATCAATATAAATTAACTCAATTATTATGATTATCAGTTTTCATAATCGAGCTTGCATATAGGTGTTGAAAAAAAAACAATATATAAAATAAGAACATCATATGTTATATTTCCTTATGCGTTGCAATTGTTTCATAAGCATCTGTTAAAATATGAACATTATATCGTTTAAAAATATTACAAATGTAGCTACCCTTAAAACAGTAAAATACATTCGTCATATTTATATGAATATATACATACTTCCTATTCTTAGAAAGTTGCCTTTTTAATATATATATATATACATATATATATATACGCATATATATATATATATATATATATATATATATATATATATATATATCAATGTATGGTTTTTACTTTACTTTAGCACGAACTTAGTGAGTGCTAAAATTCACACAAAATACACCAAAACAATTGGAAATAATTCTCTTGCAAATGATTCTGTAAAAATAAAATAAATTTAATAAGTATGATTTAAAAAGATTCTGCAGATACTATTAAAATTTCTCTACGAGTCCAGCTATAGTGCGAGAAAAATGTTCGCAAGTTTATAATATTAAATAGTCAATTAATTTAAATATAATATTAAATAGTCAATTAATTTAAATATAATATTAAATAGTCAATTAATTTAAATATAATATTAAATAGTCCATTAATTTAAATATAATATTAAATAGGCACTTAATTTAAATATAATATTAAATAGTCAATTAATTCATCCGTTTCACACAAATCTACTTAGTAGTTGCTAAATCAAAATATCAATGAAAGATTTCAGGGATAATAATAATTTTTTTTTAATTTTACGAGAAAACATTTATACATCAAAATGTTATGTAGATAATAATATGCTTGCCTTTCTCTTCCGTAGAGCTCTCAAAAAGTCATTAGCCGCCACTAGCTATTTAGATAACAACAATTCGAGCTCTCAAATTCAATTCATAGCCTTAATAAATACACATAGATTTACAGGGATGGTTTGACTGCTGAAAACAATTGTCTAGAATTGAATAAAGCAAGGAGAGAAATAAATCGGGTACAAATTGGAGTGAGTTGACCGATAGTCTGATGGTCAGAGTGCGCTTTTGCGAGCTGAAAGCTGTCACTTCGTACAGCACCCCATTTTACTCTTACCCTTCTCATATTTGCATGCCTCTATCTGAGCGCGTCTATTTGTTTATCTATAGACATAATCGGTCTTGGACTAGCATAACATATACCCTTACCACACGCATGTATTTTGCCGTTTCGCACCTGAGCACACCTCAACATCCGCGAACGCATGCTTTTATTACCGTAGCACCTGCGGAAAAAGACGGGGTGGGTTCCACCTCCCAATAAACGGAGAAAAATCCAACACACCCGATCTCCCTCAACCTTTTAATCCACACTCAGACGCACACGCACCTATTTTAACAAACTTCAAAGCAAGCAGACTATTATCTCCATATCGAATTAGAAATTATCAATAGCGCTTGGCAAAACGGCTCAAGAGTAGTGAAAACTATTATCTCCTTGGATTTTGTTGGTACGTAATTGAAATCAATCTGTTAAAAACAAAAAATTTTTAATAAACATGATTTTTTTTAAAACACACTTTTAAATTTTCATTCGAGTTTATCTGGGATATTACGAGGAAAATATTGCTTAGTTTAATTAATCAATTTTTTAATTTCAAAAATATTAAATAATATTTATCGGTGTGTGTGTGGGGGGGCTGGCTTTGCCCGTCTTTGCCCGGCCGCTTAAATATGATATACTAAATTATCCAGATGTTGTATATATTATTATAGAGGCTTTTCAAAAAGTCACTGATGTTTGACAATCTTTGTCACTTTACTATTAATGAATCTTGTTTCTCTATTTCAGATATTTTACAGATAATATTTAGGAAATTAAAGTATAAAACAATGTACGCGAGTTGTGACATTGTTTCACTAAAATCAGAGGTCAATTGTTTTGACTCAAACAGCTTATCGACGTCATTTTCATGTAAGATATAGCCTAAGTTACAACACACTTCTGAAAAATTGTGCGCCGATTTGAAAACCAAGGAGCTGTACTTGATCTTCCGCGAGCTGACAGACCTCTAAAACTCATCACAAATGAGAATAGGGAAAAGTTACAAGAGAACGTGGAGTAGAATTTTGAAACATCGATTCGACGATGTTCCACACAACTTGGGATACGTTGAAGCTCACTACACAACATTCTGCACAGTTTAATACTCTTTCCGTATAAAGTGCAGCTTGCTCAACACTTGAAACCTGAAAATTTTTACAAACGTGTTTAATATGCAGTTCAAATGCAAAAACTTATCCGAAATGACCCTAATTTTCTGCAAAAGTTCATTATATTAGATGAAGCACATTTTCAACTGAATGGATTCGTTACGAAGAAACTATACAGATTTTGGGGATCTTACTATCCAAGGGCGATTGATCAAAAGCAGTTGCCTCTCATGAAGTACACAGTATGTTGTTCAGGAGAGAAGATTATTGAACATTATTTTTTGAAATGCTGTCATTGTTACTGGAGAGAGGCCAGACTATTATTACAGATCCATGCGCCCACAAATTCAAAATAGGCCCGACAGAGACTTTTGAATCAGCGCTCATCGACAATACAAGACCAACTAAACGTATGTATCACTATTAATAAAGTAAACTCATATTAAAAGAATATAATTTTTAGACATAGGTTGACTTTTCACACTATAGAAATCAGATCCTATAATAATTAATACATAAAATCAGTCAATACATAACAAAAATACACTAATCATATTTCAATTATACATCAATATTTAAATAATAACACACATAATTGTTCCAAAAAGAATAGGAATTTCATCATTTCTTCTGAAATATGTACACGGCTAAATGATGTCATAAAAAGAATCTGTCTATATTTTGCAACACTGTGCACCCCTTCTTTTTATTGTCCAACGGCAGTGTTCGTTTATGAAAAGAAATAAGATCACACATTTTATAATATCTACTTTCATATATATATATATATATATATATATATATATATATATATAGTAATTTATAAAATATATATGGCGATTAAGCTACACTGAATATTCTGCGTTTCATCCACTATAGGATTCGTCAGGCTTATGCGCGAATTCTGTGGTTGCTTCTTGTTTTTATATATGTTTAGGATTTCTAGTTAGCCAATCAGCTTTCTAGTATCCACCGCGCCCCTTCCTATACGCCAATGGGCATGCATTTTATCGAATAAAGGATATGTTTTAGAACTAGGTTAGTGGTTTAAGGTAGACGTTTTCCTTCCTTTTTTATATGTATAAATATACCTATGTGTACACACACATGCACATATATATATATATATACATAAATATATATATACATATATGTGTGATCGTTTATGTATATTCATGTTTATTTAATTTATTTATTTGTTTTCTATTCTTATTGTTAGTTTTAAAGCTATTTTGTATCGCTATCCTAGATAGTGCAGTGGTATTAATCTTTATAGACTTAAATGTTTAACACTAATTACTGTTCTCCATTATAAGTGACCCCCATGGGGCCAATTTTCATTGGTGTAAGTAAGCGATGTAACTTCTAAAACCCTCCCACATTCCAGGATTGGGTTTTCATGGAAAGGTCGTTAGGTCTCCATCAAAATGTTTAGGCGTGCATATGTTGCCATTTATAAGTGACACTCCTGGGGTCCTCACCTTGTTGGTGAGTGTGAGGGGTGTAATACGGTGAAACTTTGCCCCATCCCCTGGTGGGTTATTCCACCATATTTTGTAACTCAACGATTGTAAATTAAACAGTGTGAGCATGTACAGTGTTTTCAGCCTTCCCACCTGGGTCCTCAGCACTGTTGATCGTTGTGAGCGATGTCACCCGACAAAACCTTTGTCTTCTTAATGGTGGGGTTTCCTGCCAAATCTGATAGATCTAAGTGAAACGGTGTGAGCCGGCATACACAGCATTTTCCAATGGGGATCCGACCTCGTAGGTGGGTGTTACTTTGTCGTACCCATTTCTGCTACTTCATACCTCTTCTATCATTATATAGTGTTTAGTATAATAGTAAATCATATAGGAGACTGTCTGTGTACAGACAGGCAGACATGCACAGTCGTTGAGATTTATATATATATATATATATATATATATATATATATATATATACATATATATATATATTATATTTTATGACTGTTTTTAATCTACTTAGTTACTTTTAAAATATATATTTTTGCTCTTCAGTAGTATTGAGCCCTTTCAGTTATTTACCATTTACTCAATATATATATATATATATATATATATATATATATATATATATATAAAGCCTATTAATAATCGCACAGTAATTTTATATATTTGGTATATATCTGCATACATTCCATTAAAGAATTGGATAATATTCCCTCTCGATCTAGAAATTTTTAAAATTACCCCAAAATAACAACCACATCTTATCGAGATATCGAATTACCAAAAAATACCAAGTTATTTTCTTCGTAAAGAAAGTGCTACAGCATTATTCTGCCAATATGAAGAAATATTATTTGTGCATAGATTAAACAATGTCTAAAATTTAACCACTGTGAAATTGAACATTTACACAAAATTCTTAATTCGTACACATGAATGTGGCATTATGCGTGTAATAGAATCGTCATGTTACCACAAGCTGCGTTCAAATCAGCAGCTTTTCGTGATATTCTTAATACGTCTAGATGCCAGAAAATAAAGTGACTGTTAGCGGCTTTTGCTCAACAAACATTTCAAGGAACGGAGATAATTTGGGATAAGTGAGAATATGTGCACAGTACTTAATGGGATAGTATCATAGTAATAGTAATGGAAATTTAGTATAATTATATTATTTAGGATGACGGTTCGATAAGAACTCGTTTACGTTGGACTTGAAGACAACGATGTTGTAGTAAACTGCAATGTAAACTACAGGAACAGAGTTATACGGGCAGACAGTTCTAAGAAAGAAACTTTGTTCGTAGTATCTACGTTTAGGTTTAGGTACCGATAGAGAGTAAGGGGAATTATTGATAGTGATTTTGCTTGAATGTTTTTCGTGAGAGATTGGCGAGGGGGGGGCATAAGTAGGAGTACAGCCGAACAATTTCTATGAAAATAGCGATGAAGCAAATCCAGTCTCGCATCGTCACTTCTGTGGAGCAAAAACTGAAAAGATGTGGTAATCGGTGTTGAACTTTGTAAACGCAGAATAGGATGCTCCGAGCAGATGTGATCAGACGTAGCAAAAGTAATTCATGCAAGGACGTACCTGACTGTTGTACAAGCAGAGAATCGCATCAGCATTGAGATATCTACCAAAAGCGGTAGATTGATCAAAGTTGTGTTTTGGACGCATTCAAATTAAGTAGCCGCATTTTCCTCCATTGCACCACGTGCTCAATATCAGAGGAGAGAATAAGAGAGATCTTGGCCATCTCCAACCTTTGAAGTGTTGTTATACATAGCAGTGGTGTCGACATAAATGTCTACGATCTAAGAATGACCTCAGAATATGAGTTGGAAGATCGTAGATAAAGATCAAGATTAGAGTTGAGCTAAGGATGGAACCCTGAAATACACTAGCATTAATACTGTAATCTTCTGATTTTTGCCCGTCAAGCACTACTCTTATAAACGTATCAGCGGGCAATAATTTAATAACCGAGAAGACATTTCTAGCTATTCGATATTGATATGTTGAACGCAATTACTCTAGAAGCGAAGCCCGCGTCGAGAGATTAACCAATTGTTTGAAATATTACTGTTAGCACATCAGCTGTAGATCTGGCAGAACTGAATCCATATTGCATGTCACTGAGTAGCTTGTTTTTACTGTGGTGGTTGACAGAATCTCTGTTTAACATAGATTCCACCAACTTTCTAATAGCGCACAGCAGACTTATTGTCTGTACTGAGATAGAGATTACCGATCGACTGAATTTTTAAATACAGGGAAGACCGATGAGGCTTACCAGATTGTTGGAAAGCATCTTTCTTAAGACAATGTTTAAACAGCTCAGTAAGTATGCGGCTAGTTTTGGTGGAAACTTTTTAAGAATGCAATAGGGGCCAGTTGCATTACTGGGAGAGATATTTTTTGGAATGCAATCGGGGTCAGTTGCATTACTGGGATCGAGATTTTTGTTAAGCTTGGCAACATCATGCACAGGTATATCGCATGCGAATACGCGATCAGAGTCGCCTGTTCACCGTATTTTCTCTCGTGTCCATTTTACCAATTTCGTAGTGGCAAATGGGGAGCGGCATATATATATATATATATATATATATATATATATATATATATATATATATATATATATATGTATATATATATGTATATATATATATGTATATATATATATATATAATTTTCATTGACACGTTTTTCGTCGTCTACGACTCATCAAATTTGCTGAATGTAGCACGATTGAAGTTTATTATTATTATTATTAGTAGTAGTAGTATTATTATTATTATTATTATTATTATTATTATTATTATTATTATTATTATTACACTGGGTTAAAACACAAATAATCCCAGTCGTAGTTGGTACACTAGGAGTAGTATCCAGTCGTCTGGAAGGACAATTAAGAACAAAAAAACTACGGATACCAGATGTTTTAGGCGGCCTTCAGACGTCTGCAAGTTTATATACCACCAACATCCTTAGGAAAATGCGTGATCTTTGAAGTTCCTGGTTTGAAGCTGGGATTAAGGGAAATCCTCTGGAAATGAATCCCATACCTTTCCAGAGATACGTTGATAAACGAACTCATTATTATTATTATTATTATTATTATTATTATTATTATTATTATTATTATTATTATTATTATTATCATTATCATTATTATTTTATTATTATTGTTTTTATTGTTATTATTATTGTTATTATTATTATTGTTATTATTATTGTTATTATTGTTATTCTGATTGTTGTTATTATTATTATTAATAATAATAATAATAATAATAATAATAATAATAATAATAATAATAATAATAATAATAATAATAATAAAAATGTATAAAATCTTTACCCGTGGACATGCAAATCCCTACATTTAAGCTGTCATCAGCACGGGTTAAAGTCGAACTTATGACACCAGAATCCGTTATTGTACAAATGAGTTTCGGTGAATCAGCATTTACATGCACGGTTTTTATTACCTTTAGGTTTACGCTTGTTGTTGGCGTTTTTTTATCGATATTAACAAATTCGAAACGCTGCTATTTTTATTTTTCCCACTACCTTACCGTTTTTTAAACTTTATTCTTTATATATATATATATATATATATATATATATATATATATATATATATATATATATATATATATGAAAATGTAAGCATTAAAGGTAATTGGTTTAAAATTTAACGTAAGAAAAATAACATGTCCAGTTATTAAAACTGATAAAGAAAAAGACAAGATATTCTAGTAAAAAGATAATGAATTAATAAGTTAAAATATTGCACTAATAGAATTTATATATAATGTTGAATTAAATTTTTAAAAGTTTATTGCTGCAATTTTTTAAGCTAAAATATTATTATATATTGTTGCTAGATCTTGTCTTTTCCTTTTCCAGTTTTAGCAACTACTTCCTTTAATTTCCTAAGTTTAATCTTAATCATATCACTTTTCATGCTGGCATTTTTCTATGTAATCCATCATTTTTTAGGCTTAGATATTAAATAATATTTGAATTATGTGTTAAATATTATACGCATTCTCCACAATCCATACAAATATTAACAACTTCTTCAATTGACTAAATAAAAAATCAAAGAATACGTAATTAATTGAATAAAAAGAAAGAGAAAGGATGAAAAAGAGAAATACAGAATTAACGGGCGATAGCAGAAGCGAAATATTCTCAGCTACAGCACGGTGCCTTATGATTTGCACGGCCAGCAAATTAAAAGCTGAACTGAAAAATATAACAGAGATACTCATTAAGAATGGTTTCCCCTAAGGTTATCATTTCCAAGTTTATTTATTAAAAAAACTGGCGCAATTGTATACTGACACTTTGGGGGGAGCACCTAAAAGTCCGGTTTATTTAAAGCTTCCTTTCATAGGCTTTATCAGTAAAGGTTTCTCTGATAGAATCAAATCTGTGGTGTCCCGCCGTGGTGCTACTGTGGTGGAACCCCCTGGGTATTTGGTACCAGGACGGCTTTCCCGGCTTTTCAGAAATATGCTCTACCCACACTGGACAAATGTTTAGTTATTTATTAATTCAAAGGTCTGTGTGGTGCTGACTATGTGGGTCGAACTCCTCGGTGCCTGGGGATCAGTCTGGCCTAGCATATACCAGCACGAATTCGGAACGTACGGACAAGCACATCCGGGCGTGTAAGGAATACTTGGTACATCCGGGCACTCAATGATCCACAAATCGGCGATCGGACAACATCTGCTCAACAATAAATTGTGTCGTGATGCCTATTCGCATGGTCGCTTTCGTATCGTGCACAGGACTTGCTCCAAATACTTATGAAATATTTTAGAGGCATTGTGTGTTACGATGCGTAAGTCCTCTCTCTCTCTCTCTCTCTCTTTAGGCAGAAAGATCTCTCACTCAAATTAGAGTCACTTAAAGACTTCTAATATATTGATTGACTTCGCACATCTAATAAGTTCCCCAACTCTTGCTGCAATAAAAGTTCCTCATGCCATTATCCCTCCATTCCCGTTCATTTAAACTTGGCTGGAATCATGCTCCAGTTCTTCGATTGCACAATTCAGGAGCATTGGGAGCATCACTAACGAGACAAAATCTTGACTCTATCTAACCGGAAAACATTCTTGACCCAGTTTTTATCTTTTTTACTATAACACGAGAAAAATCTCTTTTTATCATTGATGTTCTTCTTAGATAAAATGTCTTCTTTTGCACGCTTTTTAGGGGAATATCCTATTTCTTTCATTCGTCTAGATATTGCATATCAAGAAAGATAATTTCCAACCCCTGTTTTAATTCTTTGCTATGATGATGTTAGTTTTTTTGTTTCGATCCTTCAAAACAGGTAATTAAGGACTGGCCATCCTTCAAAGTAGATGCTCTAGGGCGACCAGATCCATATTTCCCTTTTACTAAGCGTTTGACTTCAAGCTTTTGACCAATTCGCTTCACTACAGAAAGAGATGTTTTCATATTTTCTTTACTTAAAATATAAAAAATCTGCTTGTAAGTCATTTTGTACGGCCTTAATCCTTCAATTCGGTGCTATATATCCTCACTAATTTGCGGGCTTCCCATTTTTGGATTAAAGTTTCACTTATTATTATATGCTGTAATAATAATGATCTAAAAATAGAAATTTTCTGTTAAAATTAACAAAAATTCATGGAAAAATATTGAAAAATCGATTTTCTTTCACTCTTGGCCCATTTTTCTTCTTTTTTTTTTTTGCTCCTGAGTGTATATATAAATATAACTTAGTTTTTCTACATACTAATATGAATTTATGTATATATATATATATATATATATATATATATATGTATTTATATATATATATATATATATATATATATGCCGACATTCTGTTGATATTTACCTGCATTTTGGGTGTTTATTTTATACGTTGATATTGGCGACATTTGTAAATAAAAACATTGTATTTTTTAAACGATTATTATATGTTTTTTGTTGTTGTTGTTTTTTACACAGGGATCACCACTTATCAAGGCCCGGAAGCCACTCAGGGATAAGGGTTATTGCAAGTACATTACGTTAGTGTGGAGATTTGATGAAGTGTTTACTTAAGGGGGCCGTTGATTAGGAATTTGTTTACATTGGACTTGAAGACATCCAAGTTGTAGTCCGGTGGGAAGCAGGCAGACGGAACAGAGTTCCACAGGCGTGAAGTTCTAAGAAAGAAGCTTTGTTCATGGAATCCGCGTTTTGATTTAGGCACAGATATAGAGTGGGGGAAATTTTTCACAGTGGATTCAGCTAGACGGGTGTTTTTCGTGAAAGATTGGCGAGGGGGGACCAGCGATTGGAGTTCAGATGAGCACCTGCCATGGAAATAACGATAAAGCAAGGATAGGCTCGCAACGTCTCTTCTGTTGGAGAGGGGTTGCAGGGTAGAGAAAAGGGCACCCCCACTAAGCAACGAAGTCTATTTTGTACTCTGTCAACGCAGGATAGGCTGTTTTTAGCAGCTCCTTCCCAGATATGGCAGCAGTATTCCATCCTTGGACGTACTTGGCTTTTATATAGATAGAGAATTGCATCAGTAGTGAGATATCTTCTGGAGCGGTAGAAGGATCCCACCATCTTTCCAGCGACCTTGGCAACAGACTTGATGTACGTGTTCCATTTCAGATCAGGAGTAAAGGTCAAACCCAGAAGCTTGTCAAATCACGGGGCCTCAGCCAGACGAGAGCCATCCATCACAATTGATGCCAGATGGGGATCAGAGTGTTGATGATGTAAGGATAGGAGTTTGGTTTTGGATGATTGAAAGGTAACCAGCCACATATTCCCCCACTGAACCACGCGCTCGAGATCAGAGGAGAGAGAATGTGTTGCCGTAGATGGTCGTGTCATCAGCATAGATGTCAACGAATGATTTAAGTATGTGTTTAGGGAGGTCATTGATGTAGATCAGGAAGAGATTTGGGCCCAGGATTGACCCCTGAGAGACTCCAGCATTTATATTGCAGGCCTCCGATTTTTGTCCATCTACCAGTACTCTAATGAGCCTATCGGAGAGAAATGATTTAATGATTGAGAAAACATTTCCAGTTATACCGTAGCTGGAAATCTTGTGAAGTAGACCCTTCTGCCACACCTTGTCGAAGGCCTTGGATATGTCAAGAGCAATTGCCCTAGAAAGGAAGCCTTTATCAAGAAATTCACTAATCCTGTGGGATATAACCGTCACAACATCTGCGGTAGATCTTGCAGAGCGGAAACCATATTGTGTGTCACTAAGAAGGTTATTTCTGCTGAGGTGGTCGACTATTTCTCTATTTAATATGAATTCCAGCAACTTACTCATAACACACAGGAGACTTATGTGTCTGTACTGAAGGGAGATGACTTATCACCTGAATTCTTAAATACATGGCAAACTGATGAGATCTTCCAGGGAGTTTGAAAACACTTCTCCTAAAGGCAGCGCTTAAATAGTTTCGTAAGCATGGGAGCAAGTTCTGGTAGAAGCTTTTTTAACACTATAATTGGGATGCCATCAGGGCCAGTCTAGGTGTTTGATTAGCTTGGCGACCTCCTGCACGGATATTTGTATGTTACCTAGCTTGTTCTGTGCTATAGGAGGAAATATGGGGAGTTGATGGCCTTCGTCGCATAGGGCAGAATTAGCTGCAAAGTTCTTTGCAAATAGTTTGGCCTTGTCTGACGCTTACGAGATGACCTCTGGTCCATTGATAATGATTGGGGTAGAACGCACACTTCTGTTCAGGATCCTATTTGTTATTTGCCAAAACTGGTGGGAACCAAGCTGCTGATCAGCAACCTTGGATTTAAATGACTGGGCATATAGCTCTCTAGCATTGTTTATTACTCTTTTACAGTGGTTGCTGGTAGTCCTGAAGGCAGCTTTAGTCTCAGTGCATCTGTTACGTTGGTAGCTATGGAAAAAGTGATTTCTGTGCGCGATAGCAGCAGCACATTCTGGGGAGAACCATGGCTGGCTGTTAGGTTTTTTGTTGGAATTTTTAGATGGTATGAATTGGTCTATGCCTACAATTAACCATTCGGTCAGATCTGATACTATAGCGGACACTTCCTTTTTAAACATGGAGTGCAGATGTAAATCAAATATGAGTGTAAATCGTAATAGCTGATAATTTCTCTTAAGAATAACGTATCGGCTGAAAGACGCCTACAGGTTTATTCCAATAGGTGTATTTTTAATGAGTTCATTTTATATATATAGGGATAATCACCAAGTCATTAATTTACTCTTAAATCGTTTTTATCAACCGATAATTCGCTTCCCCCAAAATAATTCTCGACATGACTTCACATATCTTGGTTAAAGCCATTACAAATATTTGTACTAATAAAATTATTTATATATATTTATATATATATATATATATGTGTGTGTGTGTGTGGGTGTGTGTGTGTGCGTGTGTGTGCGCGTGTGTGTGCGTGTGTGTTTAATATACAGGGTGTAAACGATAAAATTCTCGCCCCAGAAAAGACGACATGCTTTCATTTCCGTTTGATGAAAACCGTTTTTTTTTCTTTTAGTGCAGACCATCTACTAGATGGCCAGTTGTAGACAAACTCTAAGAGCGATATATAATGCATCCTTACAGCTTCGAAGTTTGCTTGAAACTCGAAAGTAAACTTACCTGGATGTGCTGAACAGTTTGGTGATCCCCTGGTGCAATCAGCTGGCCGCCTTCAGACTCTGGGTGTTGCAGCAAGTCTCAGCGTGGCTCACAAACTAAGGAGCCCTAGGCTTGGTTTCAGAAAAGATGCTACGACTTTGTACCCTTCCCTCCCCGCCCCCTCCTCATTGACTTGAACCTGCTAGATTACTTCGTTTGGTCATATGTCAACAATATCTCGAACATGGTTTCACAACACCACAACCAGCCTGATCACCGATAATTTAAAAAAGTAAGGTTTAACACAACTTAGTAATTGTTCTCTCCGCTTCTACGAGTAATTCGTTATATCCGCCGAGAGGTTTCTGTTTCGGCTGACAGGTTGTATGTGATGAAACCCAGTGATAGTTTTTTTTTTTTTTTAGCAATTTTCTCAAGCGCTTTCAATAGATTATCTCGATCCTTGTCAGGAGTGGTTATTGTTGTAGTTATTGTCGATGATTAGGGAAAAGTATTTATATCAACTGTATTAATTATTTATTCGACTATTAATTATTATTATTTTATTTCTTTTTATTAAAGTTTTCTGAGTTGTCTTATGGGGAGGAAGTGTAAGTGCGCGGCGTGGTTTAGTTCATTATTTTATGCTATTATTATTTTTTTTTATTTTATTTTTTTTTAATAATTATTAAAAACTTATGAATATTAGTACTAATATTGAATGCAATTTATTAGGCAAGAATTTTTTATTATTATTGCTCTTTGTTATTTTAGGCTTTGTTTAATTTCTTTGGTAGCATATTTTGGTTTTAATTGTTAATATATTTCATATATCTGCCAATTGTCATATTTTGTCGTGGGAAATTAGATGACGTTATTGCCTTAAAATATATATGTGTGTGTGTGTGTGTGTGCGTGTGTGTGTTGGTGTGTGTGTGTGTCTGTGTGTGTGCGTGTGTGTGTGTGTGTGTACAAATTATTTGATCTTCAAAACTTGTTCAGCAATAGTTACAAATTCATTCTTTTTTAAGTTGGACCGCACGTGAGTCGATCGGACCGAACAGAGAGGTTCTTTGTTCTCCGAACCACCTCAACGTCTCTTTGGCGTTCCATTACAACCTACGTGTGTGCGTGTTCCTGTTTGGAGTTATATATATATATATATATATATATATATATATATATATATATATATATATATATATATATATATATATATATATATATAAATACTTTTATATGTGTTTATATATATGTTTATATATATATACATATATATATGAATGTGTATATATGTGTGTGTATATATGTATGTATATTTTTTATATATTGGCTACAAATCTGTATGCTAGTTGATTATAAGAAAACAAATTATAGTCTATCTCTCTTCTTTTCTCTCAATAGACACACGCTCACGCTCATTCATACACACATATTTATATTTATATACGTGTGTGTGTATATATATATATATACGTGTATATATATATATATGCATATTTGTATCTTATCACGTACCTTGTTTCTGTTATCAAAGGTGTCGACTTTACGCATTCTTCTCAATGTTTATAGCGTTGGGAGTGTAAGCTAGCAAGAGTAAAGGTGTATATCTGAATGGACTGTGGCGAAGTAGGCTTATTGCCCGTTAAACTCTCACATTCATTAGTATATATATATATATGTGTGTGTGTGTGTGTGTGTACAAGTAGTGAACAGCCTGTATTTCAGCTGATCTTCAAAGGATTACCATTCAAATGATGAAATTGCTGTTGCGAGTTTACACGAGACCGATAAGTAAAAGAAGATTTCTGTTTTAGTTTTCTATCTCACTAAAATTACAAAGCCAGACAATCACCGCTAAAAATAAAACCACTACCATGTATTTTTCAATAAGAAAACTAAATTGTTTCTAGTATTTTGTTTTACGGCTTATAGATCCTTTTACGTATATTTTTGTTAATATTGATAACCAATACATGTTTGTTTGTTTGTGTGTTTTTACGTTTGTTTACTAGCATGTCATTCTTTCTTTTGTTGGTTTATTCTAAAATAATAGATTCAATATTGTATACAAAATAAAATCGTTTTTTTAATTTGTTTTTTTTGTTTTTATTTGGTTTTCTTTTGTTGGTGAATAGTTATCAGGAAGATGAATCTTTGGAGAGAATTATGTATTTCATTTTTAATATTTTCATGCACTTGTAAATGGTTTTCCAGCAAACTATTTAAACTGAGTGATTGAAAAATAATTTCATATTACGAGATACACGGACGTTTTTATTCAAATTTTATACAAATGCTATTTAGATTCTTTTGGAGTATTAATCTGATTTTTTTAAGTAAAACGATTGAAAACATAGTGATGTGATGTAAATAAGCCTTCTGAATATGATTCACGACGATTCTGTGATCCAGAAACATACTAAAACGGTTCAGCATCCTTACATCTATAAAAACATAGAGAGAACGTCAAACAAGCACAATGGGGACTTAATAAACAATAAAGTAATATAACAGCAGGAGATTACGAGAAATAATCTCCAACACGTCAACGCGAACAATATACGTAGAGTAAACAAATAGCAAACTTTTCCCACTTATTACTTATATGTACGAGCGACAAACATATTAATCGATTATCTCGATTATTTGTTCACATCAATGTGTTCATCATTGTGTATGCAATTATTTTCTTCTCGAATAACTATCGCTCCAATCAAACTGCAAATACAACATGAAACGGGCAAGTTTTGTAGGAAATTTATCATTTGGTGAATTACTTCGTCTTGCAATGAGAACCAATGAAATATTTTGTAATCATCATATATGATATATCTCATAGAGTAACCACACCTTCATCATTTGAGTTCGGTGCAATAGGTGCCATTTAAGCCTCACCTGCCAGATTTCATCTCCAGCCTTGGCAAGCACATATGCGTGCTCTTGGAAATGATGATGATTTTAGTTTTTATTGGTAAAATACACTATTAAGAACATACTAACGACATTCGCATTAAAAACGGCGATAAATGATACGTATGTCCTTATTTAATTTACTTTGAAAGCAAAACTTAACATGTGATGTTTCTATGACTTGCCTTAAAATAAAGAGATAGACGGTTTCTGTTTATGTATCTTTCTATACCTATATTTATATATAGAAGTAAAACTATTAGACAAGTTTGTGCGTTAAGGTAAATGATAAATTGAAATAATTGTGTTTATATAATGTTGAATACAAATAGATAAATCTCATAACGTAAAACTAAGCTTCAAATTAATTTTATGACATTATTAAAAAAAATGAAGTCAGGTATTTTCATTTTTTTTTTTCATATTGAAATAATGTGGATTCTTTTGTAAACCTTCAAAATTATTATTTACTTTGTAAATTTTGAATGTCTAATAAAGTAATGCCCATGTTGGACATTTTTAGCAAATCCATATATTTAAAAACACGGCACTTGTTTGCCGCTAATTTGATGAAGAATCCAACATAAATTTTATGATTATATTCCTATCGCAACAATATTTTAAATCCTATATAAAATACATTACTAAACAAAATAATAATCATACAAAAACTAAAAAATTGAAAAAAAAAAGACAAAATAATTCTCGATAACCCCATGTAGGCATATCTATATATGATAATGTTGCATTTATTCTTACATACAATTATTAAATGCGCATGTAATGAATATAACATGGATCTTCTCTCGTTAATTATAATCTATAATGCGATCAACGCGACGGTCACTGACACCAACGGTCATTATTCCAGCGTCTTTTCACGTGACTGATTGCTTCTTTCTATGCGCACTCATACACGTGTGCTTATAATCTGAGAACAGAGAATATATATAAAAATACTTTTATATTCTATTTTCTTTTAGGTAATTACTAATTCGATAACAATGAGTTACAGGAAAACACTCACTTATGTGTAGCAATTGACGAATTTCATTAGTGTTTTATCGCCAGAAAATTGTGATTAGCCGGGAATAGAAAATGAATAAGAAGCGAAAGAAGCTGGCACATTGTCACGGTTAGCGAGACATTAATAGACACAAGAAAAATATACGAGGCAGACAGATGCAGTAAGATTTATAGCTTACACGATTTTCCAGCAAGATTCTTGATTCACATACATCGGTGTCAACACCTGATTGCTTCTTTGTGACTACCTGATACATCCCCTCCCTATATGACGTCATTTCTCTCACCACTGTCAGAGACTACCGTTCGCACGATTTGTTATTCCCAGTCATCAGTGACCTTGTGATCTCCTTTTTAATATTTCACGTCTCATAGTCTAACTGCTTATTTATGCTATACCTAACGTATATACTAGTTTATTTTTTATACGAATATTTTGCCTAGCAAACTTAGCAATATTATTATAACTTTATATATAAACTAAAAACGACAAACGGTTTACTATTTGATTACGGAAAATCTTAGCTATGAAAGATATAAACGAAAATATATAAAATAGTAATTAATATTTCACTTACATTTTTACTATAAAATAATACGCCTGGTAAATATCTTACATTTATAATCTTTGCAGTTTTCAAGAAATATAAATTCAATGAAGGAGGCAACCATCACATTTTCAAGGAATCGCGTTGAAACTTTTCTGTTATAGACAACGCGTTAGATTTTTTTACATTCATTCTCGTACAAAGAAAGACACTATTATTTCATTTATCCAGTCTTTTATTCGTAAGCGTCATGTGTCTGTCCGTATGTAGGTGGACCCCAGAACATATAGTCTGTTCCATGATCGATTGTGCAAAGATCAGAAATAAATGAAAGAGAAATAGTTAAAGGAAAAAAAAACTTACTCGAAGGCCTGTCACTGTTGTAGAGTAGTGTTACTACTTGATCTTGTATTGCCCTCTCAAATATAAAAGAAGAAAAGAAATAATAAAGACAAAAAAGGAAACGAATAGAAAAGATTCTCCGGACCAACTTTCCCCGAGGGTCCTGAATGCAATTGTTGACTCGTGTCACGGCGCGGACTGTGATTTCCCGGGTTCTATTTAATTTGCAGCGCCGTATTTGGTAGCTCTCTTCACATCACACTGTGCTTCAACATCTTCACACCATAAAAATACTTCCAGAATATTCCAAATAACAACCTAATACGGCATCCCTTTTCATATCATTTATTTTCATACATATTAAACGTATACGCGTATCTCACTGAGTTGTATTGTCCTTCAGTTGTCTCAGTTGTATTAGTCGCTTTTGCCTGTAACTCTTGAATTGAGAATGGGCATTTCCAATAACAATCGTTGAATTTTTAAGTAATATGCCCTTTGCTAAGTAAAGCTTAAGAAAAAAATCATGTCTGTCAAGATTTAGTTTGCTATACCATTTCATTTGCCCGGTAACATTAAACTTATAATCAGCATTTAAATTACCTTTGACACAATTAATTTTTAAATATTATTTTCGTCGGTCAGTCCTAATGAGTTTTTAATATTAGTGGTTGTGTGACGCTAATGTTAATAATAAGAGTTTTTTTACTGCTTGTAATATTTAAAATTGCATTAGCATTTATTTCGATCCATTTGCTGAAGATTTTTATTTGCTGAAGATTTCTATTAACTGAAGATTTCTAGTTGCTGAAGATTTCTATTCACTGAAGATTTCTATTCACTGAAGATTTCTATTCACTGAAGATTTCTATTTACTGAAGATTTCTCTTTACTGAAGATTTCTCTTTACTGAAGATTTCTATTTGCTGAAGATTTCTCTTTACTGAAGATTTCTATTTGCTGAAGATTTCTATTCACTGAAGATTTCTATTCACTGAAGATTTTTATTCACTGAAGATTTCTATTCACTGAAGATTTCTCTTTACTGAAGATTTCTATTTACTGAAGATTTCTCTTTACTGAAGAGTTCTATTCACTGAAGATTTCTCTTTACTGAAGATTTCTCTTTACTGAAGATTTCTATTCACTGAAGAGTTCTATTTACTGAAGATTTCTCTTTACTGAAGATTTCTATTCACTGAAGATTTCTATTTACTGAAGATTTCTCTTTACTGAAGATTTCTATTTGCTGAAGATTTCTATTCACTGAAGATTTCTGTTTACTGAAGATTTTTTTTCACTGAAGATTTCTATTTACTGAAGATTTCTCTTTACTGAAGATTTCTATTCACTGAAGATTTCTATTTACTGAAGATTTCTATTTGCTGAAGATTTCTATTTACTGAAGATTTCTCATTACTGAAGATTTCTATTTGCTGAAGATTTCTATTTACTGAAGATTTCTAGTTGCTGAAGATTTCTATTTACTGAAGATTTCTCTTTACTGAAGATTTCTATTTGCTGAAGATTTCTATTTGCTGAAGATTTCTATTTACTGAAGATTTCTATTTGCTGAAGATTTCTATTTACTGAAGATTTATCTTTACTGAAGATTTCTATTTACTGAAGATTTCTATTTACTGAAGATTTCTATGTACTGAAGATTTCTCTTTACTGAAGATTTCTATTTGCTGAAGATTTCTATTTGCTGAAGATTTCTATTTACTGAAGATTTCTAGTTGCTGAAGATTTCTATTTACTGAAGATTTCTCTTTACTGAAGGTTTCTATTTACTGAAGATTTCTATTTGCTGAAGATTTCTATTTACTGAAGATTTCTCTTTACTGAAGATTTCTATTTACTGAAGATTTCTTTTTACTGAAGATTTCTCTTTACTGAAGATTTCTATTGGCTGAAGATTTCTATTTACTGAAGATGTCTCTTTACTGAAGATTTCTCTTTACTGAAGATTTCTATATACTGAAGATTTCTATTTGCTGAAGATTTCTATTTACTGAAGGTTTCTATTTGCTGAAGATTTCTCTTTACTGAAGATTTCTCTTTACTGAAGATTTCTATTTGCTGAAGATTTCTATTTACTGAAGATTTCTATTTGCTTAAGATTTCTATTTACTGAAGATTTCTCTTTACTGAAGATTTCTATTCACTGAAGATTTCTCTTTACTGAAGATTTCTATTTGCTGAAGATTTCTATTTACTGAAGATTTCTCTTTACTGAAGATTTCTATTTGCTGAAGAGTTCTATTTACTGAAGATTTCTAGTTGCTGAAGATTTCTCTTTACTGAAGATTTCTCTTTACTTAAGATTTCTATTTACTGAAGATTTCTATTTGCTGAAGATTTCTATTTACTGAAGATTTCTCTTTACTGAAGATTTCTATTTGCTGAAGATTTCAATTTACTGAAGATTTCTCTTTACTGAAGATTTCTATTTACTGAAGATTTCTATTTACTGAAGATTTCTCTTTACTGAAGATTTCTATTTGCTGAAGATTTCTATTTACTGAAGATTTCTATTTACTGAAGATTTCTATTTACTGAAGATTTCTATTTACTGAAGATTTCTCTGTACTGAAGATTTCTATTTGCTGAAGATTTCTATTTACTGAAGATTTCTATTTACTGAAGATTTCTATTTACTGAAGATTTCTATTTACTGAAGATTTCTCTTTACTGAAGATTTCTATTTGCTGAAGATTTCTATTTACTGAAGATTTCTCTTTATTGAAGATTTCTATTTGCTGAAGATTTCTATTTACTGAAGATTTCTCTTTACTGAAGATTTCTCTTTACTGAAGATTTCTATATACTGAAGATTTCTATTTGCTGAAGATTTCTATTTACTGAAGATTTCTATTTGCTGAAGATTTCTCTTTACTGAAGATTTCTCTTTACTGAAGATTTCTATTTGCTGAAGATTTCTATTTACTGAAGATTTCTATTTGCTGAAGATTTCTATTTACTGAAGATTTCTCTTTACTGAAGATTTCTATTTGCTGAAGATTTCTCTTTACTGAAGATTTCTATTTGCTGAAGATTTCTCTTTACTGAAGATTTCTATTTGCTGAAGATTTCTATTTACTGAAGATGTCTCTTTACTGAAGATTTCTCTTTACTGAAGATTTCTCTTTACTGAAGATTTCTATTTGCTGAAGATTTCTATTTACTGAAGATTTCTCTTTACTGAAGATTTCTATTTACTGAAGATTTCTATTTGCTGAAGATTTCTATTTACTGAAGATTTCTCTTTACTGAAGATTTCTATTTGCTGAAGATTTCTATTTACAGAAGATTTCTCTTTACTGAAGATTCCTATTTACTGAAGATTTCTATTTGCTGAAGATTTCTATTTACTGAAGATTTCTCTTTACTGAAGATTTCTATTTACTGAAGATTTCCCTTACTGAAGATTTCTATTTACTGAAGATTTCTATTTACTGAAGATTTCTATTTACTGAAGATTTATATTTACTGAAGATTTCTCTTTACTGAAGATTTCTCTTTACTGAAGATGTCTATTTGCTGACGATTTCTATTTACTGAAGATTTCTATTTACTGAAGATTTCTCTTTACTGAAGATTTCTATTTACTGAAGATTTCTCTGTACTGAAGATTTCTATTTGCTGAAGATTTCTATTTACTGAAGATTTCTATTTACTGAAGATTTCTATTTACTGAAGATTTCTCTGTACTGAAGATTTCTATTTGCTGAAGATGTCTATTTACTGAAGATTTCTATTTACTGAAGATTTCTATTTACTGAAGATTTCTATTTACTGAAGATTTCTCTTTACTGAAGATTTCTATATACTGAATATTTCTATTTACTGAAGATTTCTCTTTACTGAAGATTTCTATTTGCTGAAGATTTCTATTTACTTAAGATTTCTCTTTACTGAAGATTTCTCTTTACTGAAGATTTCTATATACTGAAGATTTCTATTTGCTGAAGATTTCTATTTACTGAAGATATCTATTTGCTGAAGATTTCTCTTTACTGAAGATTTCTCTTTACTGAAGATTTCTATTTGCTGAAGATTTCTATTTACTGAAGATTTCTATTTGCTGAAGATTTCTATTTACTGAAGATTTCTATTTACTGAAGATTTCTATTTACTGAAGATTTCTCTTTACTGAAGATTTCTATTCACTGAAGATTTCTCTTTACTGAAGATTTCTATTTGCTGAAGATTTCTATTTACTAAAGATTTCTCATTACTGAAGATTTCTATTTGCTGAAGATTTTTATTTACTGAAGATTTCAAGTTGCTGAAGATTTCTATTTACTGAAGATTTCTCTTTACTGAAGATTTCTATTTGCTGAAGATTTCTATTTGCTGAAGATTTCTATTTACTGAAGATTTCTATTTGCTGAAGATTTCTATTTACTGAATATTTATCTTTACTGAAGATTTCTATTTACTGAAGATTTCTATTTACTGAAGATTTCTATGTACTGAAGATTTCTCTTTACTGAAGATTTCTATTTGCTGAAGATTTCTATTTGCTGAAGATTTCTATTTACTGCAGATTTCTAGTTGCTGAAGATTTCTATTTACTGAAGATTTCTCTTTACTGAAGGTTTCTATTTACTGAAGATTTCTATTTGCTGAAGATTTCTATTTACTGACGATTTCTCTTTACTGAAGATTTCTATTTACTGAAGATTTCTTTTTACTGAAGATTTCTCTTTACTGAAGATTTCTATTTGCTGAAGATTTCTATTTACTGAAGATGTCTCTTTACTGAAGATTTCTCTTTACTGAAGATTTCTATATACTGAAGATTTCTATTTGCTGAAGATTTCTATTTACTGAAGATTTCTATTTGCTGAAGATTTCTCTTTACTGAAGATTTCTCTTTACTGAAGATTTCTATTTGCTGAAGATTTCTATTTACTGAAGATTTCTATTTGCTTAAGATTTCTCTTTACTGAAGATTTCTATTTGCTGAAGATTTCTATTTGCTGAAGATTTCTATTTACTGAAGATTTCTATTTGCTGAAGATTTCTATTTACTGAAGATTTATCTTTACTGAAGATTTCTATTTACTGAAGATTTCTATTTACTGAAGATTTCTATGTACTGAAGATTTCTCTTTACTGAAGATTTCTATTTGCTGAAGATTTCTATTTACTGAAGAGTTCTAGTTGCTGAAGATTTCTATTTACTGAAGATTTCTCTTTACTGAAGGTTTCTATTTACTGAAGATTTCTATTTGCTGAAGATTTCTATTTACTGAAGATTTCTCTTTACTGAAGATTTCTATTTACTGAAGATTTCTTTTTACTGAAGATTTCTCTTTACTGAAGATTTCTATTTGCTGAAGATTTCTATTTACTGAAGATGTCTCTTTACTGAAGATTTCTCTTTACTGAAGATTTCTATATACTGAAGATTTCTATTTGCTGAAGATTTCTATTTACTGAAGGTTTCTATTTGCTGAAGATTTCTCTTTACTGAAGATTTCTCTTTACTGAAGATTTCTATTTGCTGAAGATTTCTATTTACTGAAGATTTCTATTTGCTTAAGATTTCTATTTACTGAAGATTTCTCTTTACTGAAGATTTCTATTCACTGAAGATTTCTCTTTACTGAAGATTTCTATTTGCTGAAGATTTCTATTTACTGAAGATTTCTCTTTACTGAAGATTTCTATTTGCTGAAGAGTTCTATTTACTGAAGATTTCTAGTTGCTGAAGATTTCTCTTTACTGAAGATTTCTCTTTACTGAAGATTTCTATTTACTGAAGATTTCTATTTGCTGAAGATTTCTATTTACTGAAGATTTCTCTTTACTGAAGATTTCTATTTGCTGAAGATTTCAATTTACTGAAGATTTCTCTTTACTGAAGATTTCTATTTACTGAAGATTTCTATTTACTGAAGATTTCTCTTTACTGAAGATTTCTATTTGCTGAAGATTTCTATTTACTGAAGATTTCTATTTACTGAAGATTTCTATTTACTGAAGATTTCTATTTACTGAAGATTTCTCTGTACTGAAGATTTCTATTTGCTGAAGATTTCTATTTACTGAAGATTTCTATTTACTGAAGATTTCTATTTACTGAAGATTTCTATTTACTGAAGATTTCTCTTTACTGAAGATTTCTATTTGCTGAAGATTTCTATTTGCTGAAGATTTCTCTTTATTGAAGATTTCTATTTGCTGAAGATTTCTATTTGCTGAAGATTTCTCTTTACTGAAGATTTCTCTTTACTGAAGATTTCTATTTGCTGAAGATTTCTATTCACTGAAGATTTCTCTTTACTGAAGATTTCTATTTGCTGAAGATTTCTATTTACTGAAGATTTCTCTTTATTGAAGATTTCTATTTGCTGAAGATTTCTATTTACTGAAGATTTCTCTTTACTGAAGATTTCTCTTTACTGAAGATTTCTATATACTGAAGATTTCTATTTGCTGAAGATTTCAATTTACTGAAGATTTCTATTTGCTGAAGATTTCTCTTTACTGAAGATTTCTCTTTACTGAAGATTTCTATTTGCTGAAGATTTCTATTTACTGAAGATTTCTATTTGCTGAAGATTTCTATTTACTGAAGATTTATCTTTACTGAAGATTTCTATTTGCTGAAGATTTCTCTTTACTGAAGATTTCTATTTGCTGAAGATTTCTCTTTACTGAAGATTTCTATTTGCTGAAGATTTCTATTTACTGAAGATGTCTCTTTACTGAAGATTTCTCTTTACTGAAGATTTCTCTTTACTGAAGATTTCTATTTGCTGAAGATTTCTATTTACTGAAGATTTCTCTTTACTGAAGATTTCTATTTACTGAAGATTTCTATTTGCTGAAGATTTCTATTTACTGAAGATTTCTCTTTACTGAAGATTTCTATTTGCTGAAGATTTCTATTTACAGAAGATTTCTCTTTACTGAAGTTTCCTATTTACTGAAGATTTCTATTTGCTGAAGATTTCTATTTACTGAAGATTTCTCTTTACTGAAGATTTCTATTTACTGAAGATTTCCCTTACTGAAGATTTCTATTTACTGAAGATTTCTATTTACTGAAGATTTCTATTTACTGAAGATTTCTCTTTACTGAAGATTTCTATTTACTGAAGATTTCTCTTTACTGAAGATTTCTCTTTACTGAAGATGTCTATTTGCTGACGATTTCTATTTACTGAAGATTTCTATTTACTGAAGATTTCTCTTTACTGAAGATTTCTATTTACTGAAGATTTCTCTGTACTGAAGATTTCTATTTGCTGAAGATTTCTATTTACTGAAGATTTCTATTTACTGAAGATTTCTATTTACTGAAGATTTCTCTGTACTGAAGATTTCTATTTGCTGAAGATGTCTATTTACTGAAGATTTCTATTTACTGAAGATTTCTATTTACTGAAGATTTCTATTTACTGAAGATTTCTCTTTACTGAAGATTTCTATTTGCTGAAGATTTCTATTTACTGAAGATTTCTCTTTACTGAAGATTTCTATTTGCTGAAGATTTCTATTTACTGAAGATTTCTCTTTACTGAAGATTTCTCTTTACTGAAGATTTCTATATACTGAAGATTTCTATTTGCTGAAGATTTCTATTTACTGAAGATTTCTATTTGCTGAAGATTTCTCTTTACTGAAGATTTCTCTTTACTGAAGATTTCTATTTGCTGAAGATTTCTATTTACTGAAGATTTCTATTTGCTGAAGATTTCTATTTACTGAAGATTTCTATTTACTGAAGATTTCTATTTACTGAAGATTTCTCTTTACTGAAGATTTCTATTCACTGAAGATTTCTCTTTACTGAAGATTTCTATTTGCTGAAGATTTCTATTTACTGAAGATTTCTCATTACTGAAGATTTCTATTTGCTGAAGATTTCTATTTACTGAAGATTTCTTGTTGCTGAAGATTTCTATTTACTGAAGATTTCTCTTTATTGAAGATTTCTATTTGCTGAAGATTTCTATTTGCTGAAGATTTCTATTTACTGAAGATTTCTATTTGCTGAAGATTTCTATTTACTGAAGATTTATCTTTACTGAAGATTTCTATTTACTGAAGATTTCTATTTACTGAAGATTTCTATGTACTGAAGATTTCTCTTTACTGAAGATTTCTATTTGCTGAAGATTTCTATTTGCTGAAGATTTCTATTTACTGCAGATTTCTAGTTGCTGAAGATTTCTATTTACTGAAGATTTCTCTTTACTGAAGTTTTCTATTTACTGAAGATTTCTATTTGCTTAAGATTTCTATTTACTGAAGATTTCTCTTTACTGAAGATTTCTATTTACTGAAGATTTCTTTTTACTGAAGATTTCTCTTTACTGAAGATTTCTATTTGCTGAAGATTTCTATTTACTGAAGATGTCTCTTTACTGAAGATTTCTCTTTACTGAAGATTTCTATATACTGAAGATTTCTATTTGCTGAAGATTTCTATTTACTGAAGATTTCTATTTGCTGAAGATTTCTCTTTACTGAAGATTTCTCTTTACTGAAGATTTCTATTGGCTGAAGATTTCTATTTACTGAAGATTTCTATTTGCTTAAGATTTCTATTTACTGAAGATTTCTCTTTACTGAAGATTTCTATTCACTGAAGATTTCTCTTTACTGAAGATTTCTATTTGCTGAAGATTTCTATTTACTGAAGATTTCTCTTTACTGAAGATTTCTATTTGCTGAAGAGTTCTATTTACTGAAGATTTCTAGTTGCTGAAGATTTCTCTTTACTGAAGATTTCTCTTTACTGAAGATTTCTATTTACTGAAGATTTCTATTTGCTGAAGATTTCTATTTACTGAAGATTTCTCTTTACTGAAGATTTCTATTTGCTGAAGATTTCCATTTACTGAAGATTTCTCTTTACTGAAGATTTCTATTTACTGAAGATTTCTATTTACTGAAGATTTCTCTTTACTGAAGATTTCTATTTGCTGAAGATTTCTATTTACTGAAGATTTCTATTTACTGAAGATTTCTATTTACTGAAGATTTCTCTGTACTGAAGATTTCTATTTGCTGAAGATTTCTATTTACTGAAGATTTCTATTTACTGAAGATTTCTCTTTACTGAAGATTTCTCTTTACTGAAGATTTCTATTTGCTGAAGATTTCTATTTACTGAAGATTTCTCTTTACTGAAGATTTCTATTTACTGAAGATTTCTTTTTACTGAAGATTTCTATTTACTGAAGATTTCTCTTTACTGAAGATTTCTATATACTGAAGATTTCTATTTGCTGAAGATTTCTATTTACTGAAGATTTCTCTTTACTGAAGATTTCTCTTTACTGAAGATTTCTATATACTGAAGATTTCTATTTGCTGAAGATTTCTATTTACTGAAGATTTCTATTTGCTGAAGATTTCTCTTTACTGAAGATTTCTCTTTACTGAAGATTTCTATTGGCTGAAGATTTCTATTTACTGAAGATTTCTATTTGCTGAAGATTTCTATTTACTGAAGATTTCTTTTTACTGAAGATTTCTCTTTACTGAAGATTTCTCTTTACTGAAGATTTCTATATACTGAAGATTTCTATTTGCTGAAGATTTCTATTTACTGAAGATTTCTCTTTACTGAAGATTTCTCTTTACTGAAGATTTATATATACTGAAGATTTCTATTTGCTGAAGATTTCTATTTACTGAAGATTTCTATTTGCTGAAGATTTCTCTTTACTGAAGATTTCTCTTTACTGAAGATTTCTATTTGCTGAAGATTTCTATTTACTGAAGATTTCTATTTGCTGAAGATTTCTATTTACTGAAGATTTCTCTTTACTGAAGATTTCTATTCACTGAAGATTTCTCTTTACTGAAGATTTCTATTTGCTGAAGATTTCTCTTTACTGAAGATTTCTATTTACTGAAGATTTCTATTTACTGAAGATTTCTTTTTACTGAAGATTTCTCTTTACTGAAGATTTCTCTTTACTGAAGATTTCTATATACTGAAGATTTCTATTTGCTGAAGATTTCTCTTTACTGAAGATTTCTATTTGCTGAAGATTTCTATTTACTGAAGATTTCTATTTGCTGAAGATTTCTCTTTACTGAAGATTTCTATTTGCTGAAGATTTCTATTTACTGAAGATTTCTATTTGCTGAAGATTTCTCTTTACTGAAGATTTCTATTTACTGAAGATTTCTATTTACTGAAGATTTCTTTTTACTGAAGATTTCTCTTTACTGAAGATTTCTCTTTACTGAAGATTTCTATATACTGAAGATTTCTATTTGCTGAAGATTTCTATTTACTGAAGATTTCTCTTTACTGAAGATTTCTCTTTACTGAAGATTTCTATATACTGAAGATTTCTATTTGCTGAAGATTTCTATTTACCGAAGATTTCTATTTGCTGAAGATTTCTCTTTACTGAAGATTTCTCTTTACTGAAGATTTCTATTTGCTGAAGATTTCTATTTACTGAAGATTTCTATTTGCTGAAGATTTCTATTTACTGAAGATTTCTCTTTACTGAAGATTTCTATTCACTGAAGATTTCTCTTTACTGAAGATTTCTATTTGCTGAAGATTTCTCTTTACTGAAGATTTCTATTTGCTGAAGATTTCTATTTACTGAAGATTTCTCTTTACTGAAGATATCTATTCACTGAAGATTTCTCTTTACTGAAGATTTCTATTTGCTGAAGATTTCTATTTACTGAAGATTTCTCTTTACTGAAGATTTCTATTTACTGAAGATTTCTATTTGCTGAAGATTTCTATTTACTGAAAATTTCTCTTTACTGAAGATTTCTATTTGCTGAAGATTTCTATTTACAGAAGATTTCTCTTTACTGAAGATTCCTATTTACTGAAGATTTCTATTTGCTGAAGATTTCTATTTACTGAAGATTTCTCTTTACTGAAGATTTCTATTTACTGAAGATTTCCCTTACTGAAGATTTCTATTTACTGAAGATTTCTATTTACTGAAGATTTCTATTTACTGAAGATTTCTCTTTACTGAAGATTTCTATTTACTGAAGATTTCTCTTTACTGAAGATTTCTCTTTACTGAAGATTTCTATTTGCTGAAGATTTCTATTTACTGAAGATTTCTATTTACTGAAGATTTCTATTTACTGAAGATTTCTATTTACTGAAGATTTCTCTGTACTGAAGATTTCTATTTGCTGAAGATTTCTATTTACTGAAGATTTCTATTTACTGAAGATTTCTATTTACTGAAGATTTCTCTGTACTGGAGATTTCTATTTGCTTAAGATGTCTATTTACTGAAGATTTCTACTTACTGAAGATTTCTATTTACTGAAGATTTCTATTTACTGAAGATTTCTCTTTACTGAAGATTTCTATTTGCTGATTATTTCTATTTACTGAAGATTTCTCTTTACTGAAGATTTCTATTTGCTGAAGATTTCTATTTACTGAAGATTTCTCTTTACTGAAGATTTCTCTTTACTGAAAATTTCTATATACTGAAGATTTCTATTTGCTGAAGATTTCTATTTACTGAAGATATCTATTTGCTGAAGATTTCTCTTTACTGAAGATTTCTCTTTACTGAAGATTTCTATTTGCTGAAGATTTCTATTTACTGAAGCTTTCTATTTGCTGAAGATTTCTATTTACTGAAGATTTCTATTTACTGAAGATTTCTATTCACTGAAGATTTCTCTTTACTGAAGATTTCTATTTGCTGAAGATTTCTATTTACTGAAGATTTCTCTTTACTGAAGATTTCTATTTGCTGAAGATTTCTATTTACTGAAGATTTCTAGTTGCTGAAGATTTCTCTTTACTGAAGATTTCTCTTTACTGAAGATTTCTATTTACTGAAGATTTTTATTTGCTGAAGATTTCTATTCACTGAAGATTTCTCTTTACTGAAGATTTCTATTTGCTGAAGATTTCTATTTACTGAAGATTTCTCTTTACTGAAGATTTCTCTTCACTGAAGATGTCTCTTTACTGAAGATTTCTCTTTACTGAAGATTTCTATTTACTGAAGATTTCGTTTTGCTGAAGATTTCTATATACTGAAGATTTCTCTTTACTGAAGATTTCTAGTTGCTGAAGATTTCTATTTACTGGAGATTTCTATTTACTGAAGATTTCTATTCACTGAAGATTTCTATTTACTGAAGATTTCTATTTACTGAAGATTTCTATTTACTGAAGATTTCTCTTTACTGAAGATTTCTCTTTACTGAAGATTTCTATATACTGAAGATTTCTATTTGCTGAAGATTTCTATTTACTGAAGATTTCTATTTGCTGAAGATTTCACTTTACTGAAGATTTCTCTTTACTGAAGATTTCTATTTGCTGAAGATTTCTCTTTACTGAAGATTTCTGTTTGCTGAAGATTTCTATGTACTGAAGATTTGTCTTTACTGAAGATTTCTATTCACTGAAGATTTCTCTTTACTGAAGATTTCTATTTGCTGACGATTTCTATTTACTGAAGATTTCTCTTTACTGAAGATTTCTATTTGCTGAAGATTTCTATTAACTGAAGATTTCTAGTTGCTGAAGATTTCCCTTTACTGAAGATTTCTCTTTACTGAAGATTTCTATTTACTGAAGATTTCTATTTGCTGAAGATTTCTATTTACTGAAGATTTCTCTTTACTGAAGATTTCTATTTACTGAAGATTTCTCTTTACTGAAGATTTCTATTTACTGAAGATTTCTATTTACTGAAGATTTCTATTTACTGAAGATTTCTCTTTACTGAAGATTTCTATTTACTGAAGATTTCTCTTTACTGAAGATTTCTCTTTACTGAAGATTTCTATTTGATGAAGATTTCTCTTTACTGAAGATTTCTCTTTACTGAAGATTTCTATTTGCTGAAGATTTCTCTTCACTGAAGATGTCTCTTTACTGAAGATATCTCTTTACTGAAGATTTCTCTGTACTGAAGATTTCTATTTGCTGAAGATTTCTATATACTGAAGATTTCTCTTTACTGAAGATTTCTATTTACTGAAGATTTCTATTTGCTGAAGATTTCTATTTACTGAAGATTTCTAATAACTGAAGTTTCTCTTTACTGAGGATTTCTATTTGCTGAAGATTTCTATATACTGAAGATTTCTCTTTACTGAAGATTTCTAGTTGCTGAAGATTTCTATTTACTGAAGATTTCTCTTTACTGAAGATTTCTATTCACTGAAGATTTCTCTTTACTGAAGATTTCTCTTTGCTGAAGATTTCTATTTGCTGAAGATTTCTATTTACTGAAGATTTCTATTTACTGAAGATTTCTATTTACTGAAGATTTCTATTTACTGAAGATTTCTCTGTACTGAAGATTTCTATTTGCTGAAGATTTCTATTTACTGAAGATTTCTATTTACTGAAGATTTCTATTTACTGAAGATTTCTCTGTACTGAAGATTTCTATTTGCTGAAGATGTCTATTTACTGAAGATTTCTATTTACTGAAGATTTCTATTTACTGAAGATTTCTATTTACTGAAGATTTCTCTTTACTGAAGATCTCTATTTGCTGAATATTTCTATTTACTGAAGATTTCTCTTTACTGAAGATTTCTATTTGCTGAAGATTTCTATTTACTGAAGATTTCTCTTTACTGAAGATTTCTCTTTACTGAAGATTTCTATTTACTGAAGATTTCTATTTGCTGAAGATTTCTATTTACTGAAGATATCTATTTGCTGAAGATTTCTCTTTACTGAAGATTTCTCTTTACTGAAGATTTCTATTTGCTGAAGATTTCTATTTACTGAAGATTTCTATTTGCTGAAGAGTTCTATTTACTGAAGATTTCTATTTACTGAAGATTTCTATTTACTGAAGATTTCTCTTTACTGAAGATTTTTATTCACTGAAGATTTCTCTTTACTGAAGATTTCTATTTGCTGAAGATTTCTATTTACTGAAGATTTCTCATTACTGAAGATTTCTATTTGCTGAAGATTTCTATTTACTGAAGATTTCTAGTTGCTGAAGATTTCTATTTACTGAAGATTTCTCTTTACTGAAGATTTCTATTTGCTGAAGATTTCTATTTGCTGAAGATTTCTATTTACTGAAGATTTCTATTTGCTGAAGATTTCTATTTACTGAAGATTTATCTTTACTGAAGATTTCTATTTACTGAAGATATCTATTTACTGAAGATTTCTATGTACTGAAGATTTCTCTTTACTGAAGATTTCTATTTGCTGAAGATTTCTATTTGCTGAAGATTTCTATTTACTTAAGATTTCTAGTTGCTGAAGATTTCTATTTACTGAAGGTTTCTATTTACTGAAGATTTCTATTTGCTGAAGATTTCTATTTAGTGAAGATTTCTCTTTACTGAAGATTTCTATTTACTGAAGATTTCTTTTTACTGAAGATTTCTCTTTACTGAAGATTTCTATTTGCTGAAGATTTCTATTTACTGAAGATGTCTCTTTACTGAAGATTTCTCTTTACTGAAGATTTATATGTACTGAAGATTTCTATTTGCTGAAGATTTCTCTTTACTGAAGATTTCTATTTGCTGAAGATTTCTCTTTACTGAAGATTTCTCTTTACTGAAGGTTTCTATTTGCTGAAGATTTCTATTTACTGAAGCTTTCTATTTGCTTAAGATTTCTATTTACTGAAGATTTCTCTTTACTGAAGATTTCTATTCACTGAAGATTTCTCTTTACTGAAGATTTCTATTTGCTGAAGATTTCTATTTACTGAAGATTTCTCTTTACTGAAGATTTCTATTTGCTGAAGAGTTCTATTTACTGAAGATTTCTCTTTACTGAAGATTTCTATTTGCTGAAGATTTCTATTTACTGAAGATTTCTATTTACTGACGATTTCTATTTACTGAAGATTTCTATTTACTGAAGATTTCTCTGTACTGAAGATTTCTTTTTGCTGAAGATTTCTATTTACTGAAGATTTCTTTTTACTGAAGATTACTATATACTGAAGATTTCTATTTACTGAAGATTTCTCTTTACTGAAGATTTCTATTTGCTGAAGATTTCTATTTACTGAAGATTTCTCTTTATTGAAGATTTCTATTTGCTGAAGATTTCTCTTTACTGAAGATTTCTCTTTACTGAAGATTTCTATATACTGAAGATTTCTATTTGCTGAAGATTTCTATTTACTGAAGATTTCTCTTTGCTGAAGATTTCTCTTTACTGAAGATTTCTCTTTACTGAAGATTTCTATTTGCTGAAGATTTCTATTTACTGAAGATTTCTATTTGCTGAAGATTTCTATTTACTGAAGATTTCTCTTTACTGAAGATTTCTATTCACTGAAGATTTCTCTTTACTGAACATTTCTATTTACTGAAGATTTCTCTTTACTGAAGATTTCTATTTGCTGAAGATTTCTATTTACTGAAGATTTCTCTTTACTGAAGATATCTATTCACTGAAGATTTCTCTTTACTGAAGATTTCTATTTGCTGAAGATTTCTATTTACTGAAGATTTCTATTTGCTGAAGATTTCTATTTGCTGAAGATTTCTATTTACTGAAGATTTCTATTTACTGAAGATTTCTCTTTACTGAAGATTTCTTTTCACTGAAGATTTCTCTTTACTGAAAATTTCTATTTGCTGAAGATTTCTATTTACTGAAGATTTCTCATTACTGAAGATTTCTATTTGCTGAAGATTTCTATTTACTGAAGATTTCTAGTTGCTGAAGATTTCTATTTACTGAAGATTTCTCTTTACTGAAGATTTCTATTTGCTGAAGATTTCTTTTTGCTGAAGATTTCTATTTACTGAAGATTTCTATTTGCTGAAGATTTCTATTTACTGAAGATTTATCTTTACTGAAGATTTCTATTTACTGAAGATTTCTATTTACTGAAGATTTCTATGTACTGAAGATTTCTCTTTACTGAAGATTTCTATTTGCTGAAGATTTCTATTTGCTGAAGATTTCTATTTACTGAAGATTTCTAGTTGCTGAAGATTTCTATTTACTTAAGATTTCTCTTTACTGAAGGTTTCTATTTACTGAAGATTTCTATTTGCTGAAGATTTCTATTTACTGAAGATTTCTCTTTACTGAAGATTTCTATTTACTGAAGATTTCTTTTTACTGAAGATTTCTCTTTACTGAAGATTTCTATTTGCTGAAGATTTCTATTTACTGAAGATGTCTCTTTACTGAAGATTTCTCTTTACTAAAGATTTCTATATACTGAAGATTTCTTTTTGCTGAAGATTTCTATTTACTGAAGATTTCTATTTGCTGAAGATTTCTCTTTACTGAAGATTTCTCTTTACTGAAGATTTCTATTTGCTGAAGATTTCTATTTACTGAAGATTTCTCTTTACTTAAGATTTCTATTTACTGAAGATTTCTCTTTACTGAAGATTTCTATTCACTGAAGATTTCTCTTTACTGAAGATTTCTATTTGCTGAAGATTTCTATTTACTGAAGATTTCTCTTTACTGAAGATTTCTATTTGCTGAAGAGTTCTATTTACTGAAGATTTCTAGTTGCTGAAGATTTCTCTTTACTGAAGATTTCTCTTTACTGAAGATTTCTATTTACTGAAGATTTCTATTTGCTGAAGATTTCTATTTACTGAAGATTGCTCTTTACTGAAGATTTCTATTTGCTGAAGATTTCAATTTACTGAAGATTTCTCTTTACTGAAGATTTCTATTTACTGAAGATTTCTATTTACTGAAGATTTCTCTGTACTGAAGATTTCTATTTGCTGAAGATTTCTATTTACTGAAGATTTCTATTGACTGAAGATTTCTATTTACTGAAGATTTCTATTTACTGAAGATTTCTCTTTACTGAAGATTTCTATTTGCTGAAGATTTCTATTTACTGAAGATTTCTCTTTATTGAAGATTTCTCTTTGCTGAAGATTTCTATTTACTTAAGATTTCTCTTTACTGAAGATTTCTCTTTACTGAAGATTTCTATATACTGAAGATTTCTATTTGCTGAAGATTTCTATTTACTGAAGATTTCTATTTGCTGAAGATTTCTCTTTACTGAAGATTTCTCTTTACTGAAGATTTCTATTTACTGAAGATTTCTATTTACTGAAGATTTCTATTTGCTGAAGATTTCTATTTACTGAAGATTTCTATTTACTGAAGATATCTATTCACTGAAGATTTCTCTTTACTGAAGATTTCTATTTGCTGAAGATTTCTATTTACTGAAGATTTCTCTTTACTGAAGATTTCTATTTACTGAAGATTTCTATTTGCTGAAGATTTCTATTTACTGAAGATTTCTATTTACTGAAGATTTCTATTTGCTGAAGATTTCTATTTACAGAAGATTTCTCTTTACTGAAGATTCCTATTTACTGAAGATTTCTATTTGCTGAAGATTTCTATTTACTGAAGATTTCTCTTTACTGAAGATTTCTTTTTACTGAAGATTTCCCTTACTGAAGATTTCTATTTACTGAACATTTCTATTTACTGAAGATTTCTATTTACTGAAGATTTCTCTTTACTGAAGATTTCTATTTACTGAAGATTTCTCTTTACTGAAGATTTCTCTTTACTGAAGATTTCTATTTGCTGAAGATTTCTATTTACTGAAGATTTCTATTTACTGAAGATTTCTATTTACTGAAGATATCTATTTACTGAAGATTTCTCTGTACTGAAGATTTCTATTTGCTGAAGATTTCTATTTACTGAAGATTTCTATTTACTGAAGATTTCTATTTACTTAAGATTTCTCTGTACTGGAGATTTCTATTTGCTGAAGATGTCTATTTACTGAAGATTTCTATTTACTGAAAATTTCTATTTACTGAAGATTTCTATTTACTGAAGATTTCTTTTTACTGAAGATTTCTATTTGCTGATTATTTCTATTTACTGAAGATTTCTCTTTACTGAAGATTTCTATTTGCTGAAGATTTCTATTTACTGAAGATTTCTCTTTACTGAAGATTTCTCTTTACTGAAAATTTCTATATACTTAAGATTTCTATTTGCTGAAGATTTCTATTTACTGAAGATATCTATTTGCTGAAGATTTCTCTTTACTGAAGATTTCTATTTACTGAAGATTTCTATTTGCTGAAGATTTCTATTTACTTAAGATTTCTATTTGCTGAAGATTTCTATTTACTGAAGATTTCTATTTACTGAAGATTTCTATTCACTGAAGATTTCTCTTTACTGAAGATTTCTATTTGCTGAAGATTTCTATTTACTGAAGATTTCTCTTTACTGAAGATTTCTATTTGCTGAAGATTTCTATTTACTGAAGATTTCTAGTTGCTGAAGATTTCTCTTTACTGAAGATTTCTCTTTACTGAAGATTTCTCTTTACTGAAGTTTTCTATTCACTGAAGATTTCTATTCACTGAAGATTTCTCTTTACTGAAGATTTCTATTTGCTGAAGATTTCTATTTACTGAAGATTTCTCTTTACTGAAGATATCTATTTACTGAAGATTTCTATTTACTGAAGATTTCTCTTTACTGAAGATTTCTATTTGCTGAATATTTCTATTTACTGAAGATTTCTCTTTACTGAAGATTTCTATTTGCTGAAGATTTCTATTTACTGAAGATTTCTATTTACTGAAGATTTCTCTTTACTGAAGATTTCTATATACTGAAGATTTCTATTTGCTGAAGATTTCTATTTACTGAAGATATCTATTTGCTGAAGATTTCTCTTTACTGAAGATTTCTCTTTACTGAAGATTTCTATTTGCTGAAGATTTCTATTTACTGAAGATTTCTATTTGCTGAAGATTTCTATTTACTGAAGATTTCTATTTACTGAAGATTTCTATTTACTGAAGATTTCTCTTTACTGGAGATTTCTATTCACTGAAGATTTCTCTTTACTGAAGATTTCTATTTGCTGAAGATTTCTATTTACTGAAGATTTCTCATTACTGAAGATTTCTATTTGCTGAAGATTTCTATTTACTGAAGATTTCTAGTTGCTGAAGATTTCTATTTACTGAAGATTTCTCTTTACTGAAGATTTCTATTTGCTGAAGATTTCTATTTGCTGAAGATTTCTATTTACTGAAGATTTCTATTTGCTGAAGATTTCTATTTACTGAAGATTTATCTTTACTGAAGATTTCTATTTACTGAAGATTTCTATCTACTGAAGATTTCTCTTTACTGAAGATTTCTATTTGCTGAAGATTTCTATTTGCTGAAGATTTCTCTTTACTGAAGATTTCTAGTTGCTGAAGATTTCTATTTACTGAAGATTTCTCTTTACTGAAGGTTTCTATTTACTGAAGATTTCTATTTGCTGAAGATTTCTATTTACTGAAGATTTCTCTTTACTGAAGATTTCTCTTTACTGAAGATTTCTTTTTACTGAAGATTTCTCTTTACTGAAAATTTCTATTTGCTGAAGATTTCTATTTACTGAAGATGTCTCTTTACTGAAGATTTCTCTTTACTGAAGATTTCTATATACTGAAGATTTCTATTTGCTGAAGATTTCTATTTACTGAAGATTTCTATTTGCTGAAGATTTCTCTTTACTGAAGATTTCTCTTTACTGAAGATTTCTATTTGCTGAAGATTTCTATTTACTGAAGATTTCTATTTGCTTAAGATTTCTATTTACTGAAGATTTCTCTTTACTGAAGATTTCTATTCACTGAAGATTTCTCTTTACTGAAGATTTCTATTTGCTGAAGATTTCTATTTACTGAAGATTTCTCTTTACTGAAGATTTCTATTTGCTGAAGATTTCTATTTACTGAAGATTTCTAGTTGCTGAAGATTTCTCTTTACTGAAGATTTCTCTTTACTGAAGATTTCTCTTTACTGAAGTTTTCTATTCACTGAAGATTTCTATTCACTGAAGATTTCTCTTTACTGAAGATTTCTATTTGCTGAAGATTTCTATTTACTGAAGATTTCTCTTTACTGAAGATATCTATTTACTGAAGATTTCTATTTACTGAAGATTTCTCTTTACTGAAGATTTCTATTTGCTGAATATTTCTATTTACTGAAGATTTCTCTTTACTGAAGATTTCTATTTGCTGAAGATTTCTATTTACTGAAGATTTCTATTTACTGAAGATTTCTCTTTACTGAAGATTTCTATATACTGAAGATTTCTATTTGCTGAAGATTTCTATTTACTGAAGATATCTATTTGCTGAAGATTTCTCTTTACTGAAGATTTCTCTTTACTGAAGATTTCTATTTGCTGAAGATTTCTATTTACTGAAGATTTCTATTTGCTGAAGATTTCTATTTACTGAAGATTTCTATTTACTGAAGATTTCTATTTACTGAAGATTTCTCTTTACTGGAGATTTCTATTCACTGAAGATTTCTCTTTACTGAAGATTTCTATTTGCTGAAGATTTCTATTTACTGAAGATTTCTCATTACTGAAGATTTCTATTTGCTGAAGATTTCTATTTACTGAAGATTTCTAGTTGCTGAAGATTTCTATTTACTGAAGATTTCTCTTTACTGAAGATTTCTATTTGCTGAAGATTTCTATTTGCTGAAGATTTCTATTTACTGAAGATTTCTATTTGCTGAAGATTTCTATTTACTGAAGATTTATCTTTACTGAAGATTTCTATTTACTGAAGATTTCTATGTACTGAAGATTTCTCTTTACTGAAGATTTCTATTTGCTGAAGATTTCTATTTGCTGAAGATTTCTCTTTACTGAAGATTTCTAGTTGCTGAAGATTTCTATTTACTGAAGATTTCTCTTTACTGAAGGTTTCTATTTACTGAAGATTTCTATTTGCTGAAGATTTCTATTTACTGAAGATTTCTCTTTACTGAAGATTTCTCTTTACTGAAGATTTCTTTTTACTGAAGATTTCTCTTTACTGAAAATTTCTATTTGCTGAAGATTTCTATTTACTGAAGATGTCTCTTTACTGAAGATTTCTCTTTACTGAAGATTTCTATATACTGAATATTTCTATTTGCTGAAGATTTCTATTTACTGAAGATTTCTATTTGCTGAAGATTTCTCTTTACTGAAGATTTCTCTTTACTGAAGATTTCTATTTGCTGAAGATTTCTATTTACTGAAGATTTCTATTTGCTTAAGATTTCTATTTACTGAAGATTTCTCTTTACTGAAGATTTCTATTCACTGAAGATTTCTCTTTACTGAAGATTTCTATTTGCTGAAGATTTCTATTTACTGAAGATTTCTCTTTACTAAAGATTTCTATTTGCTGAAGATTTCTATTTACTGAAGATTTCTCTTTACTGAAGATTTCTCTTTACTGAAGATTTCTATATACTGAAGATTTCTATTTGCTGAAGATTTCTATTTACTGAAGATATCTATTTGCTGAAGATTTCTCTTTACTGAAGATTTCTCTTTACTGAAGATTACTATTTGCTGAAGAATTCTATTTACTGAAGATTTCTATTTGCTGAAGATTTCTATTTACTGAAGATTTCTATTTACTGAAGATTTCTATTTACTGAAGATTTCTCTTTACTGAAGATTTCTATTCACTGAAGATTTCTCTTTACTGAATATTTCTATTTGTTGAAGATTTCTTTTTACTGAAGATTTCTCATTACTGAAGATTTCTATTTGCTGAAGATTTCTATTTACTGAAGATTTCTAGTTGCTGAAGATTTCTATTTACTGAAGATTTCTCTTTACTGAAGATTTCTATTTGCTGAAGATTTCTATTAGCTGAAGATTTCTATTTACTGAAGATTTCTATTTGCTGAAGATTTCTATTTACTGAAGATTTATCTTTACTGAAGATTTCTATTTACTGAAGATTTCTATTTACTGAAGATTTCTCTTTACTGAAGATATCTATTTACTGAAGATTTCTATTTACTGAAGATTTCTCTTTACTGAAGATTTCTATTTGCTGAATATTTCTATTTACTGAAGATTTCTCTTTACTGAAGATTTCTATTTGCTGAAGATTTCTATTTACTGAAGATTTCTATTTACTGAAGATTTCTCTTTACTGAAGATTTCTATATACTGAAGATTTCTATTTGCTGAAGATTTCTATTTACTGAAGATATCTATTTGCTGAAGATTTCTCTTTACTGAAGATTTCTCTTTACTGAAGATTTCTATTTGCTGAAGATTTCTATTTACTGAAGATTTCTATTTGCTGAAGATTTCTATTTACTGAAGATTTCTATTTACTGATGATTTCTATTTACTGAAGATTTCTCTTTACTGGAGATTTCTATTCACTGAAGATTTCTCTTTACTGAAGATTTCTATTTGCTGAAGATTTCTATTTACTGAAGATTTCTCATTACTGAAGATTTCTATTTGCTGAAGATTTCTATTTACTGAAGATTTCTAGTTGCTGAAGATTTCTATTTACTGAAGATTTCTCTTTACTGAAGATTTCTATTTGCTGAAGATTTCTATTTGCTGAAGATTTCTATTTACTGAAGATTTCTATTTGCTGAAGATTTCTATTTACTGAAGATTTATCTTTACTGAAGATTTCTATTTACTGAAGATTTCTATGTACTGAAGATTTCTCTTTACTGAAGATTTCTATTTGCTGAAGATTTCTATTTGCTGAAGATTTCTCTTTACTGAAGATTTCTAGTTGCTGAAGATTTCTATTTACTGAAGATTTCTCTTTACTGAAGGTTTCTATTTACTGAAGATTTCTATTTGCTGAAGATTTCTATTTACTGAAGATTTCTCTTTACTGAAGATTTCTATTTACTGAAGATTTCTTTTTACTGAAGATTTCTCTTTACTGAAAATTTCTATTTGCTGAAGATTTCTATTTACTGAAGATGTCTCTTTACTGAAGATTTCTCTTTACTGAAGATTTCTATATACTGAAGATTTCTATTTGCTGAAGATTTCTATTTACTGAAGATTTCTATTTGCTGAAGATTTCTCTTTACTGAAGATTTCTCTTTACTGAAGATTTCTATTTGCTGAAGATTTCTATTTACTGAAGATTTCTATTTGCTTAAGATTTCTATTTACTGAAGATTTCTCTTTACTGAAGATTTCTATTCACTGAAGATTTCTCTTTACTGAAGATTTCTATTTGCTGAAGATTTCTATTTACTGAAGATTTCTCTTTACTGAAGATTTCTATTTGCTGAAGATTTCTATTTACTGAAGATTTCTCTTTACTGAAGATTTCTCTTTACTGAAGATTTCTATATACTGAAGATTTCTATTTGCTGAAGATTTCTATTTACTGAAGATATCTATTTGCTGAAGATTTCTCTTTACTGAAGATTTCTCTTTACTGAAGATTACTATTTGCTGAAGATTTCTATTTACTGAAGATTTCTATTTGCTGAAGATTTCTATTTACTGAAGATTTCTATTTACTGAAGATTTCTATTTACTGAAGATTTCTCTTTACTGAAGATTTCTGTTCACTGAAGATTTCTCTTTACTGAAGATTTCTATTTGCTGAAGATTTCTTTTTACTGAAGATTTCTCATTACTGAAGATTTCTATTTGCTGAAGATTTCTATTTACTGAAGATTTCTAGTTGCTGAAGATTTCTATTTACTGAAGATTTCTCTTTACTGAAGATTTCTATTTGCTGAAGATTTCTATTTGCTGAAGATTTCTATTTACTGAAGATTTTTATTTATTGAAGATTTCTATTTACTGAAGATTTTTATTTATTGAAGATTTCTATTTACTGAAGATTTATCTTTACTGAAGATTTCTATTTACTGAAGATTTCTATTTACTGAAGATTTCTCTTTACTGAAGATATCTATTTACTGAAGATTTCTATTTACTGAAGATTTCTCTTTACTGAAGATTTCTATTTGCTGAATATTTCTATTTACTGAAGATTTCTCTTTACTGAAGATTTCTATTTGCTGAAGATTTCTATTTACTGAAGATTTCTATTTACTGAAGATTTCTCTTTACTGAAGATTTCTATATACTGAAGATTTCTATTTGCTGAAGATTTCTATTTACTGAAGATATCTATTTGCTGAAGATTTCTCTTTACTGAAGATTTCTCTTTACTGAAGATTTCTATTTGCTGAAGATTTCTATTTACTGAAGATTTCTATTTGCTGAAGATTTCTATTTACTGAAGATTTCTATTTACTGAAGATTTCTCTTTACTGAAGATATCTATTTACTGAAGATTTCTATTTACTGAAGATTTCTCTTTACTGAAGATTTCTATTTGCTGAATATTTCTATTTACTGAAGATTTCTCTTTACTGAAGATTTCTATTTGCTGAAGATTTCTATTTACTGAAGATTTCTATTTACTGAAGATTTCTCTTTACTGAAGATTTCTATATACTGAAGATTTCTATTTGCTGAAGATTTCTATTTACTGAAGATATCTATTTGCTGAAGATTTCTCTTTACTGAAGATTTCTCTTTACTGAAGATTTCTATTTGCTGAAGATTTCTATTTACTGAAGATTTCTATTTGCTGAAGATTTCTATTTACTGAAGATTTCTATTTACTGAAGATTTCTATTTACTGAAGATTTCTCTTTACTGAAGATTTCTATTCACTGAAGATTTCTCTTTACTGAAGATTTCTATTTGCTGAAGATTTCTATTTACTGAAGATTTCTCATTACTGAAGATTTCTATTTGCTGAAGATTTCTATTTACTGAAGATTTCTAGTTGCTGAAGATTTCTATTTACTGAAGATTTCTCTTTACTGAAGATTTCTATTTGCTGAAGATTTCTATTTGCTGAAGATTTCTATTCACTGAAGATTTCTATTTGCTGAAGATTTCTATTTACTGAAGATTTATCTTTACTGAAGATTTCTATTTACTGAAGATTTCTATTTACTGAAGATTTCTATGTACTGAAGATTTCTCTTTACTGAAGATTTCTATTTGCTGAAGATTTCTATTTGCTGAAGATTTCTCTTTACTGAAGATTTCTAGTTGCTGAAGATTTCTATTTGCTGAAGATTTCTATTTACTGAAGATTTCTATTTACTGAAGATTTCTCTTTACTGAAGATTTCTATATACTGAAGATTTCTATTTGCTGAAGATTTCTATTTACTGAAGATATCTATTTGCTGAAGATTTCTCTTTACTGAAGATTTCTCTTTACTGAAGATTTCTATTTGTGAAGATTTCTATTTACTGAAGATTTCTATTTGCTGAAGATTTCTATTTACTGAAGATTTCTATTTACTGAAGATTTCTATTTACTGAAGATTTCTCTTTACTGAAGATTTCTATTCACTGAAGATTTCTCTTTACTGAAGATTTCTATTTGCTGAAGATTTCTATTTACTGAAGATTTCTCATTACTGAAGATTTCTATTTGCTGAAGATTTCTATTTACTGAAGATTTCTAGTTGCTGAAGATTTCTATTTACTGAAGATTTCTCTTTACTGAAGATTTCTATTTGCTGAAGATTTCTATTTGCTGAAGATTTCTATTTACTGAAGATTTCTATTTGCTGAAGATGTCTATTTACTGAAGATTTATCTTTACTGAAGATTTGTATTTACTGAAGATTTCTATTTGCTGAAGATTTCTATGTACTGAAGATTTCTCTTTACTGAAGATTTCTATTTGCTGAAGATTTCTATTTGCTGAAGATTTCTCTTTACTGAAGATTTCTAGTTGCTGAAGATTTCTATTTACTGAAGATTTCTCTTTACTGAAGATTTCTCTTTACTGAAGATTTCTCTTTACTGAAGATTTCTATTTGCTGAAGATTTCTATTTACTGAAGATTTCTATTTGCTGAAGATTTCTATTTACTGAAGATTTCTATTTACTGAAGATTTCTATTTACTGCAGATTTCTCTTTACTGAAGATTTCTATTCACTGAAGATTTCTCTTTACTGAAGATTTCTATTTGCTGAAGATTTCTATTTACTGAAGATTTCTCATTACTGAAGATTTCTATTTGCTGAAGATTTCTATTTACTGAAGATTTCTAGTTGCTGAAGATTTCTATTTACTGAAGATTTCTCTTTACTGAAGATTTCTATTTGCTGAAGATTTCTATTTGCTGAAGATTTCTATTCACTGAAGATTTCTATTTGCTGAAGATTTCTATTTACTGAAGATTTATCTTTACTGAAGATTTCTATTTACTGAAGATTTCTATTTACTGAAGATTTCTATGTACTGAAGATTTCTCTTTACTGAAGATTTCTATTTGCTGAAGATTTCTATTTGCTGAAGATTTCTCTTTACTGAAGATTTCTAGTTGCTGAAGATTTCTATTTGCTGAAGATTTCTATTTACTGAAGATTTCTATTTACTGAAGATTTCTCTTTACTGAAGATTTCTATATACTGAAGATTTCTATTTGCTGAAGATTTCTATTTACTGAAGATATCTATTTGCTGAAGATTTCTCTTTACTGAAGATTTCTCTTTACTGAAGATTTCTATTTGTGAAGATTTCTATTTACTGAAGATTTCTATTTGCTGAAGATTTCTATTTACTGAAGATTTCTATTTACTGAAGATTTCTATTTACTGAAGATTTCTCTTTACTGAAGATTTATATTCACTGAAGATTTCTCTTTACTGAAGATTTCTATTTGCTGAAGATTTCTATTTACTGAAGATTTCTCATTACTGAAGATTTCTATTTGCTGAAGATTTCTATTTACTGAAGATTTCTAGTTGCTGAAGATTTCTATTTACTGAAGATTTCTCTTTACTGAAGATTTCTATTTGCTGAAGATTTCTATTTGCTGAAGATTTCTATTTACTGAAGATTTCTATTTGCTGAAGATGTCTATTTACTGAAGATTTATCTTTACTGAAGATTTGTATTTACTGAAGATTTCTATTTACTGAAGATTTCTATGTACTGAAGATTTCTCTTTACTGAAGATTTCTATTTGCTGAAGATTTCTATTTGCTGAAGATTTCTCTTTACTGAAGATTTCTAGTTGCTGAAGATTTCTATTTACTGAAGATTTCTCTTTACTGAAGGTTTCTATTTACTGAAGATTTCTATTTGCTGAAGATTTCTATTTACTGAAGATTTCTCTTTACTGAAGATTTCTATTTACTGAAGATTTCTTTTTACTGAAGATTTCTCTTTACTGAAAATTTCTATTTGCTGAAGATTTCTATTTACTGAAGATGTCTCTTTGCTGAAGATTTCTCTTTACTGAAGATTTCTATATACTGAATATTTCTATTTGCTGAAGATTTCTATTTACTGAAGATTTCTATTTGCTGAAGATTTCTCTTTACTGAAGATTTCTCTTTACTGAAGATTTCTATTTGCTGAAGATTTCTATTTATTGAAGATTTCTATTTGCTTAAGATTTCTATTTACTGAAGATTTCTCTTTACTGAAGATTTCTATTCACTGAAGATTTCTCTTTACTGAAGATTTCTATTTGCTGAAGATTTCTATTTACTGAAGATTTCTCTTTACTGAAGATTTCTATTTGCTGAAGATTTCTATTTACTGAAGATTTCTCTTTACTGAAGATTTCTCTTTACTGAAGATTTCTATATACTGAAGATTTCTATTTGCTGAAGATTTCTATTTATTGAAGATATCTATTTGCTGAAGATTTCTCTTTACTGAAGATTTCTCTTTACTGAAGATTTCTATTTTCTGAAGATTTCTATTTACTGAAGATTTCTATTTGCTGAAGATTTCTATTTACTGAAGATTTCTATTTACTGAAGATTTCTATTTACTGAAGATTTCTCTTTACTGAAGATTTCTATTCACTGAAGATTTCTCTTTACTGAAGATTTCTATTTGCTGAAGATTTCTATTTACTGAAGATTTCTCATTACTGAAGATTTCTATTTGCTTAAGATTTCTATTTACTGAAGATTTCTAGTTGCTGAAGATTTCTATTTACTGAAGATTTCTCTTTACTGAAGATTTCTATTTGCTGAAGATTTCTATTTGCTGAAGATTTCTATTTACTGAAGATTTCTATTTGCTGAAGATTTCTATTTACTGAAGATTTATCTTTACTGAAGATTTCTCTTTACTGAAGATTTCTATTTACTGAAGATTTCTATGTACTGAAGATTTCTCTTTACTGAAGATTTCTCTTTGCTGAAGATTTCTATTTGCTGAAGATTTCTATTTAATGAAGATTTCTAGTTGCTGAAGATTTCTATTTACTGAAGATTTCTCTTTACTGAAGGTTTCTATTTACTGAAGATTTCTATTTGCTGAAGATTTCTATTTACTGAAGATTTATCTTTACTGAAGATTTCTATTTACTGAAGATTTCTTTTTACTGAAGATTTCTCTTTACTGAAAATTTCTATTTGCTGAAGATTTCTATTTACTGAAGATGTCTCTTTACTGAAGATTTCTCTTTACTGAAGATTTCTATATACTGAAGATTTCTATTTGCTTAAGATTTCTTTTTACTGAAGACTTCTATTTGCTGAAGATTTCTCTTTACTGAAGATTTCTCTTTACTGAAGATTTCTATTTGCTGAAGATTTCTATTTACTGAAGATTTCTATTTGCTTAAGATTTCTATTTACTGAAGATTTCTCTTCACTGAAGATTTCTATTCACTGAAGATTTCTCTTTACTGAAGATTTCTATTTGCTGAAGATTTCTATTTACTGAAGATTTCTCTTTACTGAAGATTTCTATTTGCTGAAGAGTTCTATTTACTGAAGATTTCTAGTTGCTGAAGATTTCTCTTTACTGAAGATTTCTCTTTACTGAAGATTTCTATTTACTGAAGATTTCTATTTGCTGAAGATTTCTATTTACTGAAGATTTCTCTTTACTGAAGATTTCTATTTGCTGAAGATTTCAATTTACTGAAGATTTCTCTTTACTGAAGATTTCTATTTACTGAAGATTTCTATTTACTGAAGATTTCTCTTTACTGCAGATTTCTATTTGCTGAAGATTTCTATTTACTGAAGATTTCTATTTACTGAAGATTTCTATTTACTGAAGATTTCTATTTACTGAAGATTTCTCTGTACTGAAGATTTCTATTTGCTGAAGATTTCTCTTTACTGAAGATTTCTATTTACTGAAGATTTCTATTTACTGAAGATTTCTATTTACTGAAGATTTCTCTTTACTGAAGATTTCTATTTGCTGAAGATTTCTATTTACTGAAGATTTTTCTTTATTGAAGATTTCTATTTGCTGAAGATTTCTATTTACTGAAGATTTCTCTTTACTGAAGATTTCTCTTTACTGAAGATTTCTATATACTGAAGATTTCTATTTGCTGAAGATTTCTATTTACTGAAGATTTCTCTTTACTGAAGATTTCTATTTACTGAAGATTTCCCTTACTGAAGATTTCTATTTACTGAAGATTTCTATTTACTGAAGATTTCTATTTACTGAAGATTTCTCTTTACTGAAGATTTCTATTTACTGAAGATTTCTCTTTACTGAAGATTTCTCTTTACTGAAGATTTCTATTTGCTGAAGATTTCTATTTACTGAAGATTTCTATTTACTGAAGATTTCTATTTACTGAAGATTTCTCTGTACTGAAGATTTCTATTTGCTGAAGATTTCTATTTACTGAAGATTTCTATTTGCTGAAGATTTCTATTTACTGAAGATTTCTCTTTACTGAAGATTTCTATTCACTGAAGATTTCTCTTTACTGAACATTCCTATTTGCTGAAGATTTCTCTTTACTGAAGATTTCTATTTGCTGAAGATTTCTATTTACTGAAGATTTCTCTTTACTGAAGATATCTATTCACTGAAGATTTCTCTTTACTGAAGATTTCTATTTGCTGAAGATTTCTATTTACTGAAGATTTCTCTTTACTGAAGATTTCTATTTACTGAAGATTTCTATTTGCTGAAGATTTCTATTTACTGAAGATTTTTCTTTACTGAAGATTTCTATTTGCTGAAGATTTCTATTTACAGAAGATTTCTCTTTACTGAAGATTCCTATTTACTGAAGATTTCTATTTGCTGAAGATTTCTATTTACTGAAGATTTGTATTTACTGAAGATTTCTATTTACTGAAGATTTCCCTTACTGAAGATTTCTATTTACTGAAGATTTCTATTTACTGAAGATTTCTCTTTACTGAAGATTTCTATTTGCTGAAGAGTTTTTTTTACTGAAGATTGCTATTTACTGAAGATTTCTATTTACTGAAGATTTCTATTTACTGAAGATTTCTCTGTACTGAAGATTTCTATTTGCTGAAGATTTCTATTTACTGAAGATTTCTATTTACTGAAGATTTCTATTTACTGAAGATTTCTCTGTACTGGAGATTTCTATTTGCTGAAGATTTCTATTTACTGAAGATTTCTATTTACTGAAGATTTCTATTTACTGAAGATTTCTATTTACTGAAGATTTCTCTTTACTGAAGATTTCTATTTGCTGATTATTTCTATTTACTGAAGATTTCTCTTTACTGAAGATTTCTATTTGCTGAAGATTTCTATTTACTGAAGATTTCTCTTTACTGAAGATTTCTCTTTACTGAAAATTTCTATATACTGAAGATTTCTATTTGCTGAAGATTTCTATTTACTGAAGATATCTATTTGCTGAAGATTTCTCTTTACTGAAGATTTCTCTTTACTGAAGATTTCTATTTGCTGAAGATTTCTATTTACTGAAGATTTCTATTTGCTGAAGATTTCTATTTACTGAAGATTTCTATTTACTGAAGATTTCTATTCACTGAAGATTTCTCTTTACTGAAGATTTCTATTTGCTGAAGATTTCTATTTACTGAAGATTTCTCTTTACTGAAGATTTCTATTTGCTGAAGATTTCTATTTACTGAAGATTTCTAGTTGCTGAAGATTTCTCTTTACTGAAGATTTCTCTTTACTGAAGATTTCTATTTACTGAAGATTTTTATTTGCTGAAGATTTCTATTCACTGAAGATTTCTCTTTACTGAAGATTTCTATTTACTGAAGATTTCTCTTTACTGAAGATTTCTATTTACTGAAGATTTCTATTTACTGAATATTTCTATTTACTGAAGATTTCACTTTACTGAAGATTTCTATTTACTGAAGATTTCTCTTTACTAAAGATTTCTCTTTACTGAAGATTTTTATTTGCTGAAGATGTCTCTTTACTGAAGATTTCTCTTTACTGAAGATTTCTATTTACTGAAGATTTCGTTTTGCTGAAGATTTCTATATACTGAAGATTTCTCTTTACTGAAGATTTCTAGTTGCTGAAGATTTCTATTTACTGGAGATTTCTATTTACTGAAGATTTCTATTCACTGAAGATTTCTATTTACTGAAGATTTCTATTTACTGAAGATTTCTATTTACTGAAGATTTCTCTTTACTGAAGATTTCTATATACTGAAGATTTCTATTTGCTGAAGATTTCTATTTACTGAAGATTTCTATTTGCTGAAGATTTCACTTTACTGAAGATTTCTCTTTACTGAAGATTTCTATTTGCTGAAGATTTCTCTTTACTGAAGATTTCTGTTTGCTGAAGATTTCTATGTACTGAAGATTTGTCTTTACTGAAGATTTCTATTCACTGAAGATTTCTCTTTACTGAAGATTTCTATTTGCTGAAGATTTCTATTTACTGAAGATTTCTCTTTACTGAAGATTTCTATTTGCTGAAGATTTCTATTAACTGAAGTTTTCTAGTTGCTGAAGATTTCTCTTTACTGAAGATTTCCCTTTACTGAAGATTTCTATTTACTGAAGATTTCTATTAGCTGAAGATTTCTATTTACTGAAGATTTCTCTTTACTGAAGATTTCTCTTTACTGAAGATTTCTCTTTACTGAAGATTTCTATTTACTGAAGATTTCTATTTACTGAAGATTTCTATTTACTGAAGATTTCTCTTTACTGAAGATTTCTATTTACTGAAGATGTCTCTTTACTGAAGATTTCTCTTTACTGAAGATGTCTATTTGATGAAGATTTCTCTTTACTGAAGATTTCTCTTTACTGAAGATTTCTATTTGCTGAAGATTTCTCTTCACTGAAGATGTCTCTTTACTGAAGATTTCTCTTTACTGAAGATTTCTATTTACTGAAGATTTCTATTTGCTGAAGATTTCTATATACTGTACATTTCTCTTAACTAAAGATTTCTATTTACTGAAGATTTCTATTTGCTGAAGATTTCTATTTACTGAAGATTTCTATTTACTGAAGTTTATCTTTACTGAGGATTTCTATTTGCTGAAGATTTCTATATACTGAAGATTTCTCTTTACTGAAGATTTCTAGTTGCTGAAGATTTCTATTTACTGAAGATTTCTCTTTACTGAAGATTTCTATTCACTGAAGATTTCTATTTACTGAAGATTTCTCTTTACTGAAGATTTCTATTTGCTGAAGATTTCTATTCACTGAAGATTTCTCTTTACTGAAGATTTCTATTCACTGAAGATTTCTATTTACTGAAGATTTCTCTTTACTGAAGATTTCTATTCACTGAAGATTTCTCTTTACTGAAGATTTCTATTGTCTGAAGATTTCTATTTACTGAAGATTTCTAGTTGCTGAAGATTTCTATTTACTGAAGATTTCTCTTTACTGAAGATTTCTATTTGCTGAAGATTTCTATTTGCTGAAGATTTCTATTTACTGAAGATTTCTATTTACTGAAGATTTCTATTTACTGAAGATTTCTCTTTACTGAAGATTTCTCTTTACTGAAGATTTCTATTTACTGAAGATTTCTTTTTACTGAAGATTTCTCTTTACTGAAGATTTCTATTTTCTGAAGATTTCTCTTTACTGAAGATGTCTCTTTACTGAAGATTTCTCTTTACTGAAGATTTCTATATACTGAAGATTTCTATTTGCTGAAGATTTCTATTTACTGAAGATTTCTATTTGCTGAAGATTTCTCTTTACTGAAGATTTCTCTTTACTGAAGATTTCGTTTTGCTGAAGATTTCTATTTACTGAAGATTTCTATTTTCTTATGATTTCTATTTACTGAAGATTTCTCTTTACTGAAGATTTCTATTCACTGAAGATTTCTCTTTACTGAAGATTTCTATTTGCTGAAGATTTCTATTTACTGAAGATTTCTCTTTACTGAAGATTTCTATTTGCTGAAGAGTTCTATTTACTGAAGATTTCTAGTTGCTGAAGATTTCTCTTTACTGAAGATTTCTCTTTACTGAAGATTTCTATTTACTGAAGATTTCTATTTGCTGAAGATTTCTATTTACTGAAGATTTCTCTTTACTGAAGATTTCTATTTGCTGAAGATTTCAATTTACTGAAGATTTCTCTTTACTGAAGATTTCTATTTACTGAAGATTTCTATTTACTGAAGATTTCTCTTTACTGAAGATTTCTATTTGCTGAAGATTTCTATTTACTGAAGATTTCTATTTACTGAAGATTTCTATTTACTGAAGATTTCTCTGTACTGAAGATTTCTATTTGCTGAAGATTTCTATTTACTGAAGATTTCTAGTTGCTGAAGATTTCTATTTACTGAAGATTTCTCTTTACTGAAGATTTCTCTTTACTGAAGATTTCTATTTGCTGAAGATTTCTCTTCACTGAAGATGTCTCTTTACTGCAGATTTCTCTTTACTGAAGATTTCTATTTACTGAAGATTTCGTTTTGCTGAAGATTTCTATATACTGAAGATTTCTCTTTACTGAAGATTTCTAGTTGCTGAAGATTTCTATTTACTGGAGATTTCTATTTACTGAAGATTTCTATTTACTGAAGATTTCTATTTACTGAAGATTTCTATTTACTGAAGATTTCTCTTTACTGAAGATTTCTCTTTACTGAAGATTTCTATATACTGAAGATTTCTATTTGCTGAAGATTTCTATTTACTGAAGATTTCTATTTGCTGAAGATTTCACTTTACTGAAGATTTCTCTTTACTCAAGATTTCTATTTGCTGAAGATTTCTCTTTACTGAAGATTTCTGTTTGCTGAAGATTTCTATGTACTGAAGATTTGTCTTTACTGAAGATTTCTATTCACTGAAGATTTCTCTTTACTGAAGATTTCTATTTGCTGAAGATTTCTATTTACTGAAGATTTCTCTTTACTGAAGATTTCTATTTGCTGAAGATTTCTCTTTACTGAAGATTTCTCTTTACTGAAGATTTCTATTTGCTGAAGATTTCTATTTACTGAAGATTTCTTTTTACTGAAGATTTCTCTTTACTGAAGATTTCTATTTTCTGAAGATTTCTCTTTACTGAAGATGTCTCTTTACTGAAGATTTCTCTTTACTGAAGATTTCTATATACTGAAGATTTCTATTTGCTGAAGATTTCTATTTACTGAAGATTTCTATTTGCTGAAGATTTCTCTTTACTGAAGATTTCTCTTTACTGAAGATTTCTATTTGCTGAAGATTTCTATTTACTGAAGATTTCTATTTGCTTATGATTTCTATTTACTGAAGATTTCTCTTTACTGAAGATTTCTATTCACTGAAGATTTCTCTTTACTGAAGATTTCTATTTGCTGAAGATTTCTATTTACTGAAGATTTCTCTTTACTGAAGATTTCTATTTGCTGAAGAGTTCTATTTACTGAAGATTTCTAGTTGCTGAAGATTTCTCTTTACTGAAGATTTCTCTTTACTGAAGATTTCTATTTACTGAAGATTTCTATTTGCTGAAGATTTGTATTTACTGAAGATTTCTCTTTACTGAAGATTTCTATTTGCTGAAGATTTCAATTTACTGAAGATTTCTCTTTACTGAAGATTTCTATTTACTGAAGATTTCTATTTACTGAAGATTTCTCTTTACTGAAGATTTCTATTTGCTGAAGATTTCTATTTACTGAAGATTTCTATTTACTGAAGATTTCTATTTACTGAAGATTTCTCTGTACTGAAGATTTCTATTTGCTGAAGATTTCTATTTACTGAAGATTTCTAGTTGCTGAAGATTTCTATTTACTGAAGATTTCTCTTTACTGAAGATTTCTCTTTACTGAAGATTTCTATTTGCTGAAGATTTCTCTTCACTGAAGATGTCTCTTTACTGCAGATTTCTCTTTACTGAAGATTTCTATTTACTGAAGATTTCGTTTTGCTGAAGATTTCTATATACTGAAGATTTCTCTTTACTGAAGCTTTCACTTTACTGAAGATTTCTCTTTACTCAAGATTTCTATTTGCTGAAGATTTCCCTTTTACTGAAGATTTCTGTTTGCTTAAGATTTCTATGTACTGAAGATTTGTCTTTACTGAAGATTTCTATTCACTGAAGATTTCTCTTTACTGAAGATTTCTATTTGCTGAAGATTTCTATTTACTGAAGATTTCTCTTTACTGAAGATTTCTATTTGCTGAAGATTTCTCTTTACTGAAGATTTCTCTTTACTGAAGATTTCTATTTGCTGAAGATTTCTATTTACTGAAGATTTCTTTTTACTGAAGATTTCTCTTTACTGAAGATTTCTATTTTCTGAAGATTTCTCTTTACTGAAGATGTCTCTTTACTGAAGATTTCTCTTTACTGAAGATTTCTATATACTGAAGATTTCTATTTGCTGAAGATTTCTATTTACTGAAGATTTCTATTTGCTGAAGATTTCTCTTTACTGAAGATTTCTATTTACTGAAGATTTCTATTTGCTGAAGATTTCTATTTACTGAAGATTTCTATTTGCTTATGATTTCTATTTACTGAAGATTTCTCTTTACTGAAGATTTCTATTCACTGAAGATTTCTCTTTACTGAAGATTTCTATTTGCTGAAGATTTCTATTTACTGAAGATTTCTCTTTACTGAAGATTTCTATTTGCTGAAGAGTTCTATTTACTGAAGATTTCTAGTTGCTGAAGATTTCTCTTTACTGAGGATTTCTATTTACTGAAGATTTCTATTTACTGAAGATTTCTATTTGCTGAAGATTTCTATTTACTGAAGATTTCTATTTACTGAAGATTTCTATTTGCTGAAGATTTCTATTTACTGAAGATTTCTAGTTGCTGAAGATTTCTATTTACTGAAGATTTCTCTTTACTGAAGATTTCTCTTTACTGAAGATTTCTATTTGCTGAAGATTTCTCTTCACTGAAGATGTCTCTTTACTGCAGATTTCTCTTTACTGAAGATTTCTATTTACTGAAGATTTCGTTTTGCTGAAGATTTCTATATACTGAAGATTTCTCTTTACTGAAGATTTCTAGTTGCTGAAGATATCTCTTTACTGGAGATTTCTATTTACTGAAGATTTCTATACACTGAAGATTTCTATTTACTGAAGATTTCTATTTACTGAAGATTTCTATTTACTGAAGATTTCTCTTTACTGAAGATTTCTCTTTACTGAAGATTTCTATATACTGAAGATTTCTATTTGCTGAAGATTTCTATTTACTGAAGATTTCTATTTGCTGAAGATTTCACTTTACTGAAGATTTCTCTTTACTCAAGATTTCTATTTGCTGAAGATTTTCTTTACTGAAGATTTCTGTTTGCTGAAGATTTCTCTTTACTGAAGATTTGTCTTTACTGAAGATTTCTATTCACTGAAGATTTCTCTTTACTGAAGATTTCTATTTGCTGAAGATTTCTCTTTACTGAAGATTTCTCTTTACTGAAGATTTCTAGTTGCTGAAGATTTCTCTTTACTGAAGATTTCTCTTTACTGAAGATTTCTATTTACTGAAGATTTCTATTTGCTGAAGATTTCTATTTACTGAAGATTTCTCTTTACTGAAGATTTCTATTTACTGAAGATTTCTCTTTACTGAAGATTTCTATTTACTGAAGATTTCTATTTACTGAAGATTTCTATTTACTGAAGATTTCTCTTTACTGAAGATTTCTATTTACTGAAGATTTCTCTTTACTGAAGATTTCTCTTTACTGAAGATGTCTATTTGCTGAAGATTTCTATTTACTGAAGATTTCTATTTGCTGAAGATTTCTCTTCACTGAAGATGTCTCTTTACTGAAGATTTCTCTTTACTGAAGATTTCTATTTACTGAAGATTTCTATTTGCTGAAGATTTCTATTTACTGAACATTTCTCTTTACTGAAGATTTCTATTTACTGAAGATTTCTATTTGCTGAAGATTTCTATTTACTGAAGATTTCTAATCACTGAAGTTTCTCTTTACTGAGGATTTCTATTTGCTGAAGATTTCTATATACTGAAGATTTCTCTTTACTGAAGATTTCTAGTTGCTGAAGATTTCTATTTACTGAAGATTTCTCTTTACTGAAGATTTCTATTCACTGAAGATTTCTATTTACTGAAGATTTCTCTTTACTGAAGATTTCTATTTGCTGAAGATTTCTATTCACTGAAGATTTCTCTTTACTGAAGATTTCTATTCACTGAAGATTTCTATTTACTGAAGATTTCTCTTTACTGAAGATTTCTATTCACTGAAGATTTCTCTTTACTGAAGATTTCTATTGTCTTAAGATTTCTATTTACTGAAGATTTCTCATTACTGAAGATTTCTATTTGCTGAAGATTTCTATTTACTGAAGATTTCTAGTTGCTGAAGATTTCTATTTACTGAAGATTTCTCTTTACTGAAGATTTCTATTTGCTGAAGATTTCTATTTGCTGAAGATTTCTATTTACTGAAGATTTCTATTTGCTGAAGATTTCTATTTACTGAAGATTTCTCTTTACTGAAGATTTCTCTTTACTGAAGATTTCTATTTACTGAAGATTTCTTTTTACTGAAGATTTCTCTTTACTGAAGATTTCTATTTGCTGAAGATTTCTATTTACTGAAGATGTCTCTTTACTGAAGATTTCTCTTTACTGAAGATTTCTATATACTGAAGATTTCTATTTGCTGAAGATTTCTATTTACTGAAGATTTCTATTTGCTGAAGATTTCTCTTTACTGAAGATTTCTCTTTACTGAAGATTTCTATTTGCTTATGATTTCTATTTACTGAAGATTTCTCTTTACTGAAGATTTCTATTCACTGAAGATTTCTCTTTACTGAAGATTTCTATTTGCTGAAGATTTCTATTTACTGAAGATTTCTCTTTACTGAAGATTTCTATTTGCTGAAGAGTTCTATTTACTGAAGATTTCTTGTTGCTGAAGATTTCTCTTTACTGAAGATTTCTATTTACTGAAGATTTCTATTTGCTGAAGATTTCTATTTACTGAAGATTTCTCTTTACTGAATATTTCCATTTGCTTAAGATTTCAATTTACTGAAGATTTCTCTTTACTGAAGATTCTATTTACTGAAGATTTCTATTTACTGAAGATTTCTCTTTACTGAAGATTTCTATTTGCTGAAGATTTCTATTTACTGAAGATTTCTATTTACTGAAGATTTCTATTTACTGAAGATTTCTATTTACTGAAGATTTCTCTGTACTGGAGATTTCTATTTGCTTAAGATTTCTATTTACTGAAGATTTCTATTTACTGAAGATTTCTATTTACTGAAGATTTCTTTTTACTCAAGATTTCTCTTTACTGAAGATTTCTATTTGCTGAAGATTTCTATTTACTGAAGATTTCTCTTTATTGAAGATTTCTATTTGCTGAAGATTTCTATTTACTGAAGATTTCTCTTTACTGAAGATTGCTCTTTACTGAAGATTTCTATATACTGAAGATTTCTATTTGCTGAAGATTTCTATTTACTGAAGATTTCTAATGACTGAAGATTTCTCTTTACTGAAGATTTCTCTTTACTGAAGATTTCTATTTGCTGAAGATTTCTATTTACTGAAGATTTCTATTTGCTGAACATTTCTCTTTACTGAAGATTTCTATTTACTGAAGATTTCTATTTGCTGAAGATTTCTATTTACTGAAGATTTCTAATCACTGAAGTTTTTCTTTACTGAGGATTTCTATTTGCTGAAGATTTCTATATACTGAAGATTTCTCTTTACTGAAGATTTCTAGTTGCTGAAGATTTCTATTTACTGAAGATTTCTCTTTACTGAAGATTTCTATTCACTGAAGATTTCTATTTACTGAAGATTTCTCTTTACTGAAGATTTCTATTTGCTGAAGATTTCTATTCACTGAAGATTTCTCTTTACTGAAGATTTCTATTCACTGAAGATTTCTATTTACTGAAGATTTCTCTTTACTGAAGATTTCTATTCACTGAAGATTTCTCTTTACTGAAGATTTCTATTGTCTGAAGATTTCTATTTACTGAAGATTTCTCATTACTAAAGATTTCTATTTGCTGAAGATTTCTATTTACTGAAGATTTCTAGTTGCTGAAGATTTCTATTTACTGAAGATTTCTATTTACTGAAGATTTCTATTTGCTGAAGATTTCTATTTGCTGAAGATTTCTATTTACTGAAGATTTCTATGTACTGAAGATTTCTCTTTACTGAAGATTTCTATTTGCTGAAGATTTCTATTAACTGAAGATGTCTCTTTACTGAAGATTTCTCTTTACTGAAGATTTCTATATACTGAAGATTTCTATTTGCTGAAGATCTCTATTTACTGAAGATTTCTATTTGCTGAAGATTTCTCTTTACTGAAGATTTCTCTTTACTGAAGATTTCTATTTGCTGAAGATTTCTATTTACTGAAGATTTCTATTTGCTTATGATTTCTATTTACTGAAGATTTCTCTTTACTGAAGATTTCTATTCACTGAAGATTTCTCTTTACTGAAGATTTCTATTTGCTGAAGATTTCTATTTACTGAAGATTTCTCTTTACTGAAGATTTCTATTTGCTGAAGATTTCAATTTATTGAAGATTTCTCTTTACTGAAGATTTCTATTTACTGAAGATTTCTATTTACTGAAGATTTCTCTTTACTGAAGATTTCTATTTACTGAAGATTTCTATTTACTGAAGATTTCTAGTTGCTGAAGATTTCTATTTACTGAAGATTTCTTTTTGCTGAATATTTCTATTTACTGAAGATTTCTATTTGCTGAAGATTTCTATTTACTGAAGATTTCTCTTTACTGAAGATTTCTATTTGCTGAAGATTTCAATTTATTGAAGATTTCTCTTTACTGAAGATTTCTATTTACTGAAGATTTCTATTTACTGAAGATTTCTCTTTACTGAAGATTTCTATTTGCTGAAGATTTCTATTTACTGAAGATTTCTATTTACTGAAGATTTCTATTTACTGAAGATTTCTATTTACTGAAGATTTCTCTGTACTGAAGATTTCTATTTGCTGAATATTTCTATTTACTGAAGATTTCTATTTACTGAAGATTTCTATTTACTGAAGATTTCTTTTTACTGAAGATTTCTCTTTACTGAAGATTTCTATTTGCTGAAGATTTCTATTTACTGAAGATTTCTCTTTATTGAAGATTTCTATTTGCTGAAGATTTCTATTTACTGAAGATTTCTCTTTACTGAAGATTGCTCTTTACTGAAGATTTCTATATACTGAAGATTTCTATTTGCTGAAGATTTCTATTTACTGAAGATTTCTAATGACTGAAGATTTCTCTTTACTGAAGATTTCTCTTTACTGAAGATTTCTATTTGCTGAAGATTTCTATTTACTGAAGATTTCTATTTGCTGAAGATTTCTATTTACTGAAGATTTCTCTTTACTGAAGATTTCTATTCACTGAAGATTTCTCTTTACTGAAGATTTCTATTTGCTGAAGATTTCTATTTACTGAAGATTTCTATTTGCTGAAGATTTCTATTTACTGAAGATTTCTCTTTACTGAAGATATCTTTTCACTGAAGATTTCTCTTTACTGAAGATTTCTATTTGCTGAAGATTTCTATTTACTGAAGATTTCTTTTTACTGAAGAGTTCTATTTGCTGAAGAGTTCTATTTACTGAAGATTTCTAGTTGCTGAAGATTTCCTTTACTGAAGATTTCTCTTTACTGAAGATGTCTATTTACTGAAGATTTCTATTTGCTGAAGATTTCTATTTACTGAAGATTTCTCTTTACTGAAGATTTCTATTTGCTGAAGATTTCTATTTACAGAAGATTTCTCTTAACTAAAGATTTCTATTTACTGAAGATTTCTATTTGCTGAAGATTTCTATTTACTGAAGATTTCTCTTTACTGAAGATTTCTATTTACTGAAGATTTCCCTTACTGAAGATTTCTATTTACTGAAGATTTCTATTTACTGAAGATTTCTATTTACTGAAGATTTCTCTTTACTGAAGATTTCTATTTACTGAAGATTTCTCTTTACTGAAGATTTCCCTTTACTGAAGATTTCTATTTGCTGAAGATTTCTATTTACTGAAGATTTCTATTTACTGAAGATTTCTATTTACTGAAGATTTCTCTGTACTGAAGATTTCTATTTGCTGAAGATTTCTATTTACTGAAGATTTCTATTTACTGAAGATTTCTATTTACTGAAGATTTCTCTGTACTGAAGATTTCTATTTGCTTTAGATTTCTATTTACTGAAGATTTCTCTTTACTGAAGATTTCTATTTACTGAAGATTTCTATTTACTGAAGATTTCTCTTTACTGAAGATTTCTATTTGCTGAATATTTCTATTTACTGAAGATTTCTCTTTACTGAAGATTTCTATTTGCTGAAGATTTCTATTTATGAAGATTTCTCTTTACTGAAGATTTCTCTTTACTGAAGATTTCTATATACTGAAGATTTCTATTTGCTGAAGATTTCTATTTACTGAAGATTTCTCTTTACTGAAGATTTCTATTTGCTGAAGATTTCTATTTACTGAAGATTTCTCTTTACTGAAGATTTCTATTTGCTGAAGATTTCTATTTACTGAAGATTTCTATTTACTGAAGATTTCTATTTGCTGAAGATTTCTCTTTACTGAAGATTTCTATTTGCTGAAGATTTCTATTTACTGAAGATTTCTCTTTACTGAAGATTTCTATTTGCTGAAGATTTCTATTTACTGAAGATTTCTAGTTGCTGAAGATTTCTCTTTACTGAAGATTTCTCTTTACTGAAGATTTCTATTTACTGAAGATTTCTATTTGCTGAAGATTTCTATTCACTGAAGATTTCTCTTTACTGAAGATTTCTATTTGCTGAAGATTTCTATTTACTGAAGATTTCTCTTTACTGAAGATTTCTATTTACTTAAGATTTCTATTTGCTGAAGATTTCTATTTACTGAAGATTTCTCTTTACTGAAGATTTCTATTTGCTGAAGATTTCTATTTACAGAAGATTTCTCTTTACTGAAGATTTCTATTTACTGAAGATTTCTATTTGCTGAAGATTTCTATTTACTGAAGATTTCTCTTTACTGAAGATTTCTATTTACTGAAGATTTCCCTTACTGAAGATTTCTATTTACTGAAGATTTCTATTTACTTAAGATTTCTATTTACTGAAGATTTCTATTTACTGAAGATTTCTATTTACTTAAGATTTCTATTTACTGAAGATTTCTATTTACTGAAGATTTCTATTTACTGAAGGTTTCTCTTTACTGAAGATTTCTATTTACTGAAGATTTCTCTTTACTGAAGATTTCTCTTTACTGAAGATTTCTCTTTGCTGAAGATTTCTATTTACTGAAGATTTCTATTTACTGAAGATTTCTATTTAATGAAGATTTCTATTTACTGAAGATTTCTCTTTACTGAAGATTTCTATTTGCTGAAGATTTCTATTTACTGAAGATTTCTATTTACTGAAGATTTCTATTTACTGAAGATTTCTCTGTACTGAAGATTTCTATTTACTGAAGATTTCTCTTTACTGAAGATTTCTCTTTACTGAAGATTTCTATTTGCTGAAGATTTCTCTTTACTGAAGATTTCTATTTGCTGAAGATTTCTATTTACTGAAGATTTCTCTTTACTGAAGATTTCTATTTGCTGAAGATTTCTATTTACTGAAGATTTCTATTTGCTGAAGATTTCTATTTACTGAAGATTTCTATTTACTGAAGATTTCTCTTTACTGAAGATTTCTCTTTACTGAAGATTTCTATTTACTGAAGATTTATCTTTACTGAAGATTTCTATTTACTGAAGATTTCTATTTACTGAAGATTTCTCTTTACTGAAGATTTCTATTTACTGAAGATTTCTCTTTACTGAAGATTTCTCTTTACTGAAGATTTCTATTTGCTGAAGATTTCTATTTACTGAAGATTTCTATTTACTGAAGATTTCTATTTACTGAAGATTTCTATTTACTGAAGATTTCTCTTTACTGAAGATTTCTATTTGCTGAAGATTTCTATTTACTGAAGATTTCTCTTTACTGAAGATTTCTATTTGCTGAAGATTTCTATTTACTGAAGATTTCTCTTTACTGAAGATTTCTCTTTACTGAAGATTTCTATATACTGAAGATTTCTATTTGCTGAAGATTTCTATTTACTGAAGATATCTATTTGCTGAAGATTTCTCTTTACTGAAGATTTCTCTTTACTGAAGATATCTATTTGCTGAAGATTTCTATTTACTGAAGATTTCTATTTGCTGAAGATTTCTATTTACTGAAGATTTCTCTTTACTGAAGTTTTCTATTCACTGAAGATTTCTCTTTACTGAAGATTTCTAGTTGCTGAAGATTTCTCTTTACTGAAGATTTCTCTTTACTGAAGATTTCTATTTACTGAAGATTTCTATTTGCTGAAGATTTCTATTCACTGAAGATTTCTCTTTACTGAAGATTTCTATTTGCTGAAGATTTCTATTTACTGAAGATTTCTCTTTACTGAATATTTCTATTTACTGAAGATTTCTATTTACTGAAGATTTCTCTTTACTGAAGATTTCTATTTACTGAAGATTTCTATTGTCTGAAGATTTCTATTTACTGAAGATTTCTATTTACTGAAGATTTCTATTTACTGAAGATTTCTCTCTACTGAAGATTTCTATTTACTGAAGATTTCTCTTTACTGAAGATTTTTCTTTACTGAAGATTTCTATTTGCTGAAGATTTCTCTTTACTGAAGATTTCACTTTACTGAAGATTTCTATTTGCTGAAGATTTCTCTTCACTGAAGATGTCTCTTTACTGAAGATTTCTCTTTACTGAAGATTTCTATTTACTGAAGATTTCGTTTTGCTGAAGATTTCTATATACTGAAGATTTCTCTTTACTGAAGATTTCTTGTTGCTGAAGATTTCTATTTACTGAAGATTCCTATTTGCTGAAGATTTCTATTCACTGAAGATTTCTATTTACTGAAGATTTCTATTTGCTTAAGATTTCTATATACTGAAGATTTCTCTTTACTGAAGATTTCTAGTTGCTGAAGATTTCTATTTACTGAAGATTTCTATTTACTGAAGATTTCTATTCACTGAAGATGTCTATTTACTGAAGATTTCTATTTACTGAAGATTTCTATTTACTGAAGATTTCTCTTTACTGAAGATTTCTATATACTGAAGATTTCTATTTGCTGAAGATTTCTATTTACTGAAGATTTCTATTCACTGAAGATTTCTATTTACTGAAGATTTCTATTTACTGAAGATTTCTATTTTCTGAAGATTTCTCTTTACCGAAGATTTCTGTTTGCTGAAGATTTCTATGTACTGAAGTTTTGTCTTTACTGAAGATTTCTATTCACTGAAGATTTCTCTTTACTTAAGATTCCTCTTTACTGAAGATTTCTATTTACTGAAGATTTCTATTTGCTGAAGATTTCTATTTACTGAAGGTTTCTATTTGCTGAAGATTTCTATTCACTGAAGATTTCTCTTTACTGAAGATTTCTATTTGCTGAAGATTTCTATTTACTGAAGATTTCTCTTTACTGAAGATTTCTATTTACTGAAGATTTCTATTTACTGAAGATTTCTATTTACTGAAGATTTCTCTTTACTGAAGATTTCTATTTACTGAAGATTTCTATTTACTTAAGATTTCTATTTGATGAATATTTCTATTTACTGAAGATTTCTCTTTACTGAAGATTTCTATTTGCTGAAGATTTCTATTTACTGAAGATTTCTCTTTACTGAAGATTTCTTTTTACTGAAGATTTCTATTTGCTGAAGATTTCTATTCACTGAAGATTTCTATTTACTGAAGATTTCTCTTTACTGAAGATTTCTATTCACTGAAGATTTCTCTTTACTGAAGATTTCTATTTGCTGAAGATTTCTATTTACTGAAGATTTCTAATGACTGAAGATTTCTCTTTACTGAAGATTTCTCTTTACTGAAGATTTCTATTTGCTGAAGATTTCTATTTACTGAAGATTTCTATTTGCTGAACATTTCTCTTTACTTAAGATTTCTATTTACTGAAGATTTCTATTTGCTGAAGATTTCTATTTACTGAAGATATCTAATCACTGAAGTTTCTCTTTACTGAGGATTTCTATTTGCTGAAGATTTCTATATACTGAAGATTTCTCTTTACTGAAGATTTCTAGTTGCTGAAGATTTCTATTTACTGAAGATTTCTCTTTACTGAAGATTTCTATTCACTGAAGATTTCTATTTACTGAAGATTTCTCTTTACTGAAGATTTCTATTTACTGAAGATTTCTATTCACTGAAGATTTCTCTTTACTGAAGATTTCTATTCACTGAAGATTTCTATTTACTGAAGATTTCTCTTTACTGAAGATTTCTATTCACTGAAGATTTCTCTTTACTGAAGATTTCTATTGTCTGAAGATTTCTATTTACTGAAGATTTCTCATTACTAAAGATTTCTATTTGCTGAAGATTTCTATTTACTGAAGATTTCTAGTTGCTGAAGATTTCTATTTACTGAAGATTTCTCTTTACTGAAGATTTCTCTTTACTGAAGATTTCTATTTACTGAAGATTTCTATTTACTGAAGATTTCTATTTACTGAAGATTTCTATTTACTGAAGATTTCTATTTGCTGAAGATTTCTATTTACTGAAGATTTCTATTTACTGAAGATTTCTCTTTGCTGAAGATTTCTATTTACTGAAGATTTCTATTTACTGAAGATTTCTATTTACTGAAGATTTCTATTTACTGAAGATTTCTATTTACTGAAGATTTCTTTTTACTGCTGATTGACCGAACGAGAACAAGTTCTTTCCGTGGATTATATAAACGATTCCCTTCTAAGCTTCCTAATAATTCTAGATTTTAATTGGAAGGTTCCCGACTAAATACAGCGGATTGAGAGACCGCAGTTTACATCGAAACGGTGTGAGAATAAGGTCAAGTAATAGAACAGAAAAATATGCTAACGTATTCTCCTGTTTTTGTTTGAAGTTTGTTTGAACCCCTGTATAAATAACCGTAGCGGTAATCTGCTATTTAATTTAGTAATTGATCCATATCTTACTTTCTATTTATTAATCAGTACAAGTGATATACTTCTCTTGCACTTTTATCAGAGGTTTATTCACCTGCTAAATGTTATTTTTTTTTCATAAGCCAATAACAATATAATTACTGACATGACGGAAATTATCTGAAGGTGTCACTTTCTTTAAATTTGCGATATATTACCCAAATATTTTATTCCTTGTTCTTTCTCAGTTTTGCTTGGGGAGGCATGATTGTCAGTCTATACTTCAATGGAGGCATTGACTTTAACTATGTGGACAGCTGTACGCCGTCTACAACGGTCCAGACTGGACACTTTAAAGCAGAAATTGATAGTGCCTTAGATTAGGATTTTTAAGTCCCGTTTTGTAGATGAATACCTTATTACGGTCATCAAATTACGAATCACGGAGCCTCCCAATCATTCTATTTTGTATATTTTTCCCTTTTAAACTAATTTTTCCTCACATATCTACTTTTACCACCAATACTGACCTTAGAATATGATGTTGTTTCATATATTTCAATATATATATGAAATTAGACTCAGAACCCATTTGCGGTGTTATTTTTAAAGCAATAATCAACTCCCAAAATTGCTCTTGAAACCAAAAACTTGCCTGTTTGATACGTTAATAAAATCTTGCTGTAATATGACATTAGAAGTCATGTTATTAGTAATATTAACTCCTTTCTTCAACGGCATTCAAATTTTTACACAACATCGATTGTCCAAATAGAGCTTTACTCGGAGTACGTTCCTAAAAATCTTTTCAAGTCTTTGTTTTGGAAATAAAGTATTGCACCTGTGTACAATGCAATATTTATAATGGCTCATTTCGATTTAAAATGGGCAAAATATCTCAATCATCAGCATATACGAATTTCTAATTTAATGAATTAATACTGTGGAATTGGCCTCCAGTATAAAACCAATTAATTGGAATATAAAACTTAATAATTGTGTTAATTTTATATATTTATGTACACACACACACACACACACACACACACACACACATATATATATATATATATATATATATATATATATATATATATATATATATATATAAATGATACAAAAACCGAACACTCGCATGCGCTTAATTAGATCGAATATTGGTAGTGCCACACATAAAATCGCACGAACCATTGATAGCATTCTGACCCGATTAATGGGTACAATTAGCAACGCACATATAACAAAACTCTGGTGACCTATTAATCCAAATAAAAATATCGAAATACATAGTAAATCTATGTGTAGATGTGACATCGAATCTTTATACACTAATGTACTAATCAGAAAATGCTTTAACTTGCTACATATTAATTTAAATAAAGTCAACTTTGACTGAACTTCCCCCAATACACTCATACAGATAATGAAACTTATACCCGATATGACTTATTTCCAATTCAAAAATACTTTCTACAATCAAAAATTTGAACTCCCTCTATGAAATCGTCTTAGTGGTTTACTACATTGTGTATTCTTATTTCTAATGTTTGAAAGCGGACCATTCAAATTTAGATTACGGTAAACCATAGAATATTTCAGATTCATCGATGACATTCTCATTTTCCCCTAATGGTACACAAATAGAAGATTACAAAAACAAATTAAATTCCCTAGAACCTTCCATCAAATTCACCCATGAAACTGAACAAAACAATTCTCTACCTTTTTTAGACATACCCATTATAAAATCCCAAAGTAATTTATTATTTAAAGTATACCGTAAAACCACACATCAACACAGCTACATCACTTTTTTTCACACCATAACAGATCAAAATATGGAATGCTTCTAGCCAGGCTTTCAGAATTTTAGCCCTAAATACCTCAATGAAAAACTAAACTTTATTACAAATTCCTTTAAATAATTGAAATATCCTAATTACTTCATATCAATTGCTAAAAAAAGCAATGAAAATATTCTCCAACACAAACGAGCAGAAATATAATCCACTAGATACTCCTCTGTTGGATAGACATCTCCACGTGGCAAATCACACCATAACACTACGATCTATTATACAATGAACAAATTAGTAATACGTACAGAACAAACCACCTCATTAACTATAGATAATGAATTAAAAGCCACAATGCGCCCTTACAAAAAGCCCCACATCTAATGCCGTAATATACACTATTCCTGCACTAGTTGCCATCAAATATATATATATAGGAAAGCCCAGTGAGGATTAGATAAAAAGACTTACAGGTATAAAAAAGATTAAAAAATGGCATTCCTTTGAACGCACCTTTACCCATGTTTCACATTATACACACTCCTTTAGGTTTATAAAGGCCAGAACATTCGTCAAATTGGCACATAATCAAGGAGTACAATTTGAAACATGATTAGTTCCATGTAACACCCGTTATTAATTACTTTGCCTATTTTATACATTAATTCAAGACTACATAGTTTCGTTCACATATATTTTTATCGTTTTCCCCATTAATATATAGATATAAACCTGATTATTGTCGTCTTAAACACGTTTCTCCACATGTTATTAAATTTAATTTTTTACTTACCTTTCCCGAATTACGTTTCACATACGCCTTCCCACGTACATTTTTCATCGCTTTCCCTATATGTTCAGAAAATATATAAACATCCCACATTTGCATATTAAGTCACTTTATTTTATGATTTTTTGTCTGCACAGGACCTTACAAGCTGCACAAAACAGATTTTAGACGTATAATTATAGCAATATAACTAATCTTGCTTTTGGTAACATCTTACAACATTAAAACGCCAATGATTGAGGTAATAATTACTTTAGTATATTAAATACTTTGCCCGTTTTTTATGTTTAATTTTCTTGGGTTAAAAATCTAATCTAAATCTAACAATTTCATGGTCGTTAAAGAAAGGCTTTATGGAGTTCAAACATTCTGACATGCTCTGGACACTGGCACTAGCATCTATCCTTATAACGAGACATTAAATTTCTCTTTTCATCGACATTTTTGTAACTTTTACGGATGACCTTTCCGCGTCAGCTTTCTACAAACAAGATATATCTGGATTTCAAATAACATTTCCATTGCTAAGCGAACTGATTCTTTACTTAGATAATTTCCAGATAGTTATTATGTTATATATATATATATATATATATATATATATATATGTATATATATATATATATATATATATATATATATATATATATATATATATATATATATATATATATATATATAATCTTAATAATAGACGGGACGAAATGAACGGAGATTTACGGTAGGGTCATAATCTTTATATTTGTTGCGGTAATATTAACGCAGTTCTCAACTTGTTGAACATTAAACCGATATATTAGTTTTAGAAATATTTTCAATACACATGAGTGTATATCACTACATAACTGCAAACTAAAATCAATATGACACATAAATTTTATTACATCATGTAATGTTCCAAGGGATACGTAATCTTCAGTTTATCTTCTGCTTATTTTTGTCAAAGATTACTTTTTACACCAACCATATATATATATATATATATATATATATATATATATATATATATATATATATATATATATATATATATATATATTTCATCCATTATAGGGTTCGTCAGGCTTATGCGCGAATTCTGTGGTTGTTTTTCGTTTTTATATATGTTGAGGATTTTAGTTAGCCAATCAGCTTTCTAGCATCCACCGCGCCCCTTCCTATCAGCCAATGGGCATGCATTTTTCGAACAAAGGATATGTTTTAGAACTAGGTTAGTGGTTTAAGGCAGACGATTTTCCTCATTTCTGCTCTTTTTTTTAAATATATATAAATATACATATGTGTGCACACATACATGCACACATACATATATATATATGTGTGTGTATATGTGTGTGTGTGTGGTGTAGTCGTTTATGTATATTCCTGTTTATTTAATTTATTTATTTGTTTGTTTTCTATTGTTTTTGTTAGTTTTAAAGCTATTTTGTATCGCTATCCTAGAGTAAGTTTTATTTGGTGAACAAAATTGTTTGCTATTTCTCGTCTACAGTTTAATAGATGTTGGGGTTCTTTAAAGTACAGGATAGAAGATTTTTCATGGAGGCATAATTTACATGGGTCATGTAAATGTCTGCACGTGGTAGCTTGTCTTATTATTTTCCATTCGAATACCGGCGAATGTCCGCTTTCTTTGAGTTCCCATTATTTATTCGCTAGTGTTGTTTTTATACGGTGTTTTTTTTATTTTTGAATGTACTTTTGTGGTCATAGTATCGGGTTTTGAAATCTAAGGAAGTCATGCCTACGTAATATTTCTTGTTATTCGGGTTTTCTTTCGGAAATATTGTTGCTTGATAAACTACGCTTTTTGTTAGACATTTATTTTGAACTGGGCAAAGTGTACGGTGTATACAGTTGCATTTATCTTGTTCGTTATTATTATTTTTATTTATGGTATGGTTGTACTTTTCCGGGGTTGGTTTGTTATTATTATTATTATTATTATTATTATTATTATTATTATTATTATTATTATTATTATTATTATTATTATTATTATTATTTCTGCTAGGGTTGATTTTATTTTTGTCCTGGTGTCTACTTTTTTATTGTTTATTTTGTTGTTGTTTACACTGTTTTTATTTAGTATTTTGTTATCATGTGCTTTAATTATCATCTCTAAATTTTTGCAACAACTGTAAGATGACTTCAAGGTCTTTATATTGAAGATTTTGTGTAAGGGGTTGGTTACGGGAAAGTGTTTTTCAATAAGGTCTAGAGATTTCTTACCAAGTTTTGTTTTTAACATTTGATTGTATAAGGCCGTATACCAAATTATAGTTATTTTTCTTTTATTTTTAATTTTATTATAGTTGTTGGTGTTTTGTTGCTTATATTTGATATCCGTATTTTTGTATCCACTATTTTTAGGGATGTTTCGTAGATATTGGTTGACCTGTTAAATACATTTTCATCGCTTGAGTTATTGCTGAGTCTACTTACGATCGAGTTGGGAATGTGTTTTATAATTGATGGTGGGTGGTTGGACTTAGGGTTTACGTAAATTGGAGTAGCGTTATCTTTTAAGTATGGTTCATATGTGTTTTTATCTAAGTTTAACGTGACGTCCAGGAAGTTTGTTATTTTTATGTTAGCTGATACGTCTGCTTTTAGGCCTATTTTATAAAATAGATAAGCAAGATAATAACAAACTAATCACAGAAACATTACAAAAAACTACAAAAAACTAGACACAAACAAATGCGACTACATAGATATAATAAATACTGAAAGTAAACAAATTACCGATAAACTAAAAATTAGCGATAAAGTTGGCAAATTGAAACCTAGAGAGGCATACATTCTGCTCAAAGACCACAAATGGGACTTTAATAATAATCCCAGCACCCGCCTGATAAACCCAACTAAACCAGTGGATGATAGAAAGCTGATTGGCTAACTAAAATCCTCAACATATAGAAAAACGAAAAACAACCACAGAATTCACGTATAAGCCTGACGAATCCTCTAGTGGATGAAACGCCGAATATTCAGTGTAGCTTAATCGCCATACATATTTTATAAATTACTAACTTGCTTTACCTACGTATTGAGGACTTTTAAAGTAAATACTTAAAGTATACGCATAAACCTATACTTTCGTATATTAATTTTATGTGAGTAAATGAAGTAGTTATATATATATATATATATATATATATATATATATATATATATATATATACTAATAATTTTATTTGCCTGTCTACAGATATATTTTTGTTTTTATTAACAGATTGATTGAAAACTTTAACTGAACTTTGAAACTGATATATGAAAAAAAAATACCGGATTGATATAATCAATGATTTGCCGGATATCCTATAAAACTAAAGAAAACTGCGGAAATATGTATATATTAGGTTGTTACCAGCTTCCTAGGATTTATTACAATACGCGTTGTATCCTTTTACCTTCCGAATTCCACGAGCTTCCATTACAGGATTTAGCGTACAGTTTCGATTAGAAGTTTACTATCCTTTTTTGCTGCATCATTATCCAATTTCCCTAATTCTATGGAGCTAATATGATTTAAAATCTTTAAAAACATTTAATTTAATTCTCTAGGTTTATTATCTTTAGCAAATTATGTGCAAACCTTTTATAATATTTGCTAATATTTTTCCTGCGAAGATATGAATAAACATCGAAAACTCATGGGTTAAGGAAATATATTTTACTATACTTCCTCTTGCAAACAATAATATTTCTATATTTGAAATTTTACTTTTTTCAAATCACAAATTTTAAATTCCTAAATCATGATATATATATATAATATCTACACATAATATATATATATATATATATATATATATGCATATATATGTGCGTGTGTGTGTAATAAAATTTAAATTTAAAGTAATAAATGAAAAAATTAAATTAAATTTTAAAAATTAAAATTAAAAGGCAATGCTTGCATGATTGAATTTCAATAGATGTTTTTATTTTAAGTTTTGATATCACCAGAGAAGGCATAAACAAAAAATAGAATGTCCGATTTTTACGTTGCTTTTTAAAAATTACATACTTGACGAATCACAATATAAAATAATACAATGGAATTTGGAGTGAATAATGTTAATAAAGTTTATTAAAGTTTATTAAGTTAATTAAAGTTAATAAAGTAGCCTTTTTTGAATTGACACATGTTCTGCATTGAAAATTACATTAAAAAACACTTTTATATTTTAGTGGATGTGTTTTAATCCTCAGAATTCCTATTTTGCTAAAAAAAAAACAGAAATGACTCTAATGTTATTCTTAGCTTAGCAGATAGATATATAAGTAAATATATAATTTTTCTTAATATGTTTCACACATTTTTCAGTTTATTTTTCAACTAATCTGGTGAGTAAGGATCAGGTGTGCGTGTTTCCGGTCACTGCATCCAGGCGTAGGTATTCGTCCTATTTTCGTTGCAAACTAGTTTAGCCATGTTTTGTCCCTAATTACGTTTTAGTACAGGAAGTAAATTTGAACACAAACGCCACACAATAAAGGCATGTTTACTTTTTTGCCCTCAATTTCTGGTTTGAAATGATTGATGACCGCCGGTTGGTTTGAAATGGGGCGAGAACTGAAGGGGCGATTTAGAAACCGTGTGGTCGAACGGAAGAGCGTTGGTGCAAAGTGTGGCGATTAAAGACTCGTGAAAGATCCTCGTTTGGCCACAAGTTAATCATTGTTTTGTCTTTTTTCCGTGTTTCATTTACTTCGAATACTTGTTTACCCTGTTCGCTTGTTTGTTTGTTTGTTTGTTTGTTTGTTTGTTTTGAATGAGGTTTAGGTAAACGGTATATATAGCGGAGAATGTTGAAAGATAAAAAGCGAAGGGCATTACTGTAAGCCGTTCTCAGGTATTCGTTATTTTCTTTTCCCCCATAAAAACCACGTCTTACGCACCTTCCGTTTGCGTGGAAGGACAAATTATTTGTAATTTTTTATCGTTTCAAATCTTTCTTATTATAATATAGATTTGGAGTTCCTATATTGGCCTCACGCCCATGAAAGCCCAGTAAGAAAAGATATTAGTTTATCGTGAGAAACACAGTAAGGTTACGGATCAAAATTTCTATGGACGTAGTCATATCCTGGTTTCACTAAGACGATTAAGCATCAGTTTTTGAAACATTCGCAATAAAAACCAAACAATGCCTCGTAGATGTACAGTTATGTTTATATAAATAAAATGGTGATAATAGTGTTTATAGTTGCAATGAAAGATATCTGTCATGGACTATACTTTTAAGAAAAATGAGTATTATCTTCTTTTGTAAAAAATAGTTTCACTGTCAGCTAAATATCATTGAAATAAATAAAACAAATATATATCATATTTTTAAAAGAATAGATGTCAGTAGTCGTATTGTAAAATTAATTTTTAGCTGCATGTTCTTCAAATCACGAAACAAATGTGACTTGTTAAAACGTATTTTATGTAAAAATATAGTTTTATTGACCAATGCAAAACATAATTTCAGTTGAGAGCAATACGTTTCTAAAGTAGATATCATCAAACTCGTTTATCTTACTGACATCATATTAAACACTAATAACCATATTTCTTACTTGAACGATCTCATTTTTATGAGTAAGAACATTGATAGCACATGTGCTAACATGAAATGCTTTAATATAAGTCGATGGTTTAATATATTATTATATAAAATATTCATCTTTGCAAGTTTTTCTTTTTTTTCACCGCACGAAGACATACATCTGTTTTTTTAATGAGAAAAGTATTCTGATTCGTTAAAAATAAAATGTATGTGGTATGATTGCAACATGCCTCAATAAGATTTAATCTATCTTTGTCTGGCCGTCGGCAGAACATATCCTACACATTGATCTTAGCCGAGTTAAAGAAAATCAGTAATTCACTGGCTGTGAGGATTGGCTTTGTTAACTCGCAATAAAACAATCTATCATTGCGAAAGTAATCCTCAGATAAAATATTTGCTGGGTAAAACAATGCAGCATTTCCTACTTTACATTGTCTTGATATGTTAGGATTTCCTTCAAAAATTGTATTTTTAAGCAAAATGGAGATTTATATATATATATATATATATATATAAATATATATATATATATATATTAATATATATATGTTTCGGGGTCAACGGCCAACTAGCACCATGTGTGTTTGTGTATTGGGGTGAAGAGGGCTCCCATAAGCCGTGGTGAAGGCAATCTTTCTAGGAGAAGCAAATCTCTGATTTAAAAAACCATAAAGCGGGAGACCAGTGCCCGCATTAAGCTGGTCTGCGGTTTAACTTGTTGCTGGCTATATTGCTCTTGCTTGTTGCTTGATCTCAACATTTTGAACCGTGAGAGAGACTTAGCTATCGTACAAAGCTAAGACTCTGTAACATCACCTGTGTATAGATACTCCCTCAGGCATTTGTCTATAAATATGGTCCTGTGGCGATGGAAAAGTTATGACGTATGGAGGCTTGAAATGCTGGAAACATGTAATAATTGATCTCAATGACCGTCCTCAGTATCATGCCTGCGTGAGCGTGTGAATTCACCAGTAGGACTAAGAAAAAAAAGTCATTTCTGGGCTCATGGACATTAAGTGTTTGAGGGAGTGGCACTCGTCTGACAAGACGTTTGCAATAATCATCATATATATATTTAACAGAAAGAAAATTAAAACTGTAAGTTGAACTTTACAATCAAAATTTATCGTTCGACTGAATACTCCAAAACAGAATTTACAAAATCCTTATCCCGCGGGGTTTCATAGAATGCTTTTCGTATTATTCTTCTCACCAGAGTACATAAAGAAATCAGCAAATTATATTTGTAGCAATGCCAGTATTTGCTAGTTAGGGCATTAAGTAAAACCGCAATTTTTTGCAGTTATGAATTGCCAAATACTTTTTTTAAATTGAAGTAATGTTGCATATGTAAAAAAAAAATAATAATATAAAAACAAACCGCGCATAATATTTCAGCTTGAATAAAACTCCTCTCACGTTGATCCAAAATGCAAACAGTTCTTTAGATAGGATGTATTCCAAAATAAATGCAGCGTGACAATGCATATAATCGGATTGGAAAGTTTTCAAAAAAGCTGAAATAATGAAAATTGTTGTTTTTTTTCGAACAGTGCGGTAGTCCAAAGAGAAGTCGGTCCCTAGTCAAATGGGACATGATAGTAAAAAGAGAGAACCCCAATAACAACCTTCATCATCGGCTTAACTTTTATATAAGCTGTATCGCCTGAGGAAGTCTCTAGCTACTGGTAACTAGCTGAGCGAAACATGCTTAATTAAGCAGTTTACGTAGGCTCTCGACAAGGATAACAACCGCTTCATTTGTCAATAGTTGATCATGGATATATTGAGAGCTGGCATCTTTGACGGTCCTGAGATTCGTCAGTTGATCAGAGATCCTGAGTTGGAAACTTACTGAACGAAGTGGAACTGGAAGCGTGGAACGGATTTCTTGTCATGGTGATAATATTTATTGATAACAATGAGACCTAAAGAACTTATCAACAACTTGCTTCTTCCAGAAAAGTGCACTGCAGCATGAACGTAATGATGAACTACCTATGTTCTCATATCGACCGGTTTGCTGAGAAGCTGTTTTCTATGATTAAAACGAACGGTGGTGGGGAGATTCCATCGGATCTCAATGAGATGGCAGTCAATTATCGGGGGCGCTAGGACCCGGTTTTCATGCCTGACTTCTGTGTAAATCTGAAGCGCGAAACTCGCTTCCACTGAGCGTTCCATGAATTTGAGGAAACAAAAGTTAATGTCCTGAGGTTTGAACACTGGTTACGCAACATGTAATTTACGTATACCCACCTTTATTAATGCCCACAATTCAGTTTACACTCATCTGTGGTTCTCCCAGGTAATCAATATATGTTGTTGAAAAAACATTTTTACACTAAAAAACGCATTTAGGATATGTGTTGGCAAGAAATCAGCTGATAATGTCATAAAATATAATCGATTTTCACACAAGATCTGACTTTTATAAAAGTAACTTAGTACTAAAGCCTGATCTGATTGAAAAACGGAGGGCATTTCTTTAATGCAGCAGTGCAAGAAATATTCTAAATCATGTGCAGAATCTGGACAACAATCTAAAAATGTAAAGTTCTTGCCCAATGTAATCAATAAGACTAGAAAACAACATAGAGAACATAATTACAAGATATTCTCCCGAAATATGATTTTGGTTTTAAAATAAGACAGAAAATGTGATTTCCTCATGGAAAAAACAAAACAATTTGGACACATCAACAGAAAGTTGATAGAAAACCGAACCTGGGAATGACCACAGCTATGAAGTATATGCCGGCACCTCAAAATAATATAAATTACAAGTTTTGGAGGGTTAGCGAACTTTTATCAAACATTCATTTCCAATGTGCATAATGTTTTAGCCCTACAGGAAGAGCTACTAAAATAAAGTTGAAATGGATGGCTGGATGCAAGTCACATTTCATAGAATAATACAATTCCTACGTCTAACGCAAAATCGCTAGCGATTTCAACTTGTACGGGAAAGGAACCTGTATCTAACATATGTAAGGGCGAAGTAAAAAAAAAAAACATTGCACAGGATTCAAGATTACTCCTCCCGGTAAAAAGCCCTACTATCTACACGACAAAAATATACTGCTGAGATTTGCACTGTTCTACTAAATTATAATTTCAACAGATCTAATATGCAGACCGACTTTATCGTTTGGCTACAAAACAGAGTAGACCTGCTTTTGCACGACAATTTCTTCGTTAGTATCGACAGTGAAAAAAAGCCATGAAGTGCACAAACTGCAAATAAACATGAATCACAAAAGACAAAGTTATTAGTACGATGAAACAGAAAACGCAAAAATAAAGATAAGCGAATAAAGGGCATTTTCTCTATGAGATCACGTCTAACAGCGAGAGAGTTGTCATATTAAAAGTATTACAGATATGTTTTATAGATCATGCATAGATAAACAAATGAAGATCACATTGCCTGGTTACTTATACTTGCCGCAGATATATACAGACATGGAAAACATTGCCGACACATGCAAGGCTATTACTTAATTGTGGTAAACAGCTAGAAAAATTGCTACAAGTGTCCAGATGTAAAAACCCACTACAGGATGGGTTAATAATTTTTCCTATTAATAATTTGCCCGGTTTGAAGTAGTCGACTGCTTAATAAATTGTATTATTACTGAATTTAAGTTATTACTCAAATTATGTTGGCAGAGTTCAAGGAGTTCTGTATGATGTTTCAAATTAAACATTCCACGACTATCCAGTACCATCCGCCATCAAACAAGCATTTTGAAATGGGCACTCCAAAAAACATGCAGCACACTTATAAAAAAAGCATTACAACAGTTTCTACAGGTCTATTGAATAATTCCAAACCCTAATCCCTCATCAGCAGTATCCTCATAAAAATATGTTCCAGCGAAGAATATGACTCGTATTTGAAAAACTGTTGTCAAAGCAAATAAAATTACGAAGAAACTTTATTTTGCCTTAGAAACGCTATCGCACTGGAGAAAATAATGTGTCCCAAATTTAAAAAAAAGCACAGATAACTGTGGACCATAGACATCAGAAACGAGGATATCGTATACATCACTCGAAATATACGAATTGACCCATGAAACATATCCTGATTAAAAAAGAAAGCGCCTGTTGAATGCAAGTCTGCCCCTCATAAAGAAGAAGGGGTCACTGGAACGATATGCTTCACTTCTGGAATCGATGAAACTAAGAACGCCTTATAATCCGTAGACCGCCATTGAGTCTACTAATCTCGTAGAAGATTTTCACGACCAAATGCGAAATTACTGTAGAACTTATAATCGGAATATGATGACAACATTTTGATTTGTATTTACTTTCTCATACACTATAGTATTTTCTAATTAAACCCGTTGTTTAAGTCTTTCTTTATGACAATTTCCTAGAGCCATGTCAATGAAAACTCTTAATATATACAATATATTCAAAAGGTTCTTATTATATGCATATTTGTGGAAATGTGTGATTAACTTGTTTTCGTCCAGATATTATCATGAAGTATCCGAAAACACTTGCTTTTGTCAATCTTCCCAATAAGAAAGAAATCCTTCTTTCGATAGTGTCGTTGTTTGTGTGCATTACCGCGTGTTTTGGAAAAATATGTTAACTTTGATGAAACTGAAAATCTAACAAAACAAGGTCATAATAATAATTGATAATTTTCTTTCTATTTTTCATTGTTTTATAATGTTTTATATTGGGGCATGTAATTTAAGCTTAGTCGAACACGTAAACAATATTGTAACGAGAGGTTAGGTACATCCACTCTCTGTGAAAGGTGATTTAGCAAAAAGGATACGTCATCCGCTACATGGTTAAGAAACCGGGTTTATACTCTATTAAGCTTAGAAATAATGAACCGATCGGCTCTTAAGCAGGTATTGCATCTTAGACCGAGATTGGCTCGTGGACTCGTAGAGGATTGTGTCAGCTTGATCTACTTTTTGAACAGGTTGAATGATCCAAACATTTTGCCGTGATGTTAGTAACAACATCTATATAAATTTTCCGGTTCAGAAATAAAAGGTTTAGAATAAAAGACGGTCCTGGAAGCTTATCAAATACGGTGCATCTTACAAGAAGCAACCATTAATTTTCACTTAGAATATTACTTAGAATGTCATTGATGTACATCAGTAAAGGATTGCTCCCAGAATAGACCATTAAAATATTCTAGCAATTGTAATATGAGCTTCTGCTTCTGCAAATCAACAAGTTTTATAGACCTATTAAATGCACAACACCCGATGAGTTAGAGGACATTTCTACATAACATGATCGTTAAGTAAACCTTTGTGCCAAATCCTAACAAATAGTTTTGATATATCAATAGCGGTTCCATTAGAAACTTAGCCTATATCGATAGATTCACATATGCTATGCGATACCACAGTTAGCACGTCAGATGCAGATTTTACAAGAGAGAACTCATATTGCTGGTCATTCAGTTTTTGCTTGGTTGGTTGAATGTTTCTTGATGTATGATCGATGCAAAAACTTACACACATGAACACTATTTGTCGGATCTGTGATGCAAATGTTTGATCTCTGATATTTTTAAGTACTGTGACGACCAACAAATATTCCAAGGTGATGAAAATCATTTCTATTTTTAAATATAATTCAACATCTTTGCAACGATACAGTTTATGCGAATTGTTATTTCTTCAATACTATTACTATAATACTGTCAGGGTCAGTTGCATTGTTTTTATAGAGACAGAATTTATCATCATCTGAACAGTTTTTCAGTGTTGCATTAAGATTTGCAGGATTAAGAAAAAAATTCTGGTAGTATGTAGCTTTGATAATATAGTATCAAGTATATTGTAAATAAGTATTATATTATCGCAGACATTATCATTAAAAAAATGATTAATTTATTCTGTGAAATAAAGAATAAAATCACAAAGTAAAAAAATGAGACTCGTACATTATTATAATAACTTCTTAGTCTACAGAACAGAAGAGAAAGAAAATCACCAAGTTAAAACACATACATCATTAAGATCTATAATTGCGAATATGGGGTCAGTTAATGAGAGTGTGATTTTAGACTGCTTAACATATGGGATGCATTGTAAAGAAAGAAAAACTTGCACGAAAACCTCATTTTAAAAAGTTGTTTACTAACAATTATTTTGAAAATACAAAGACGTTAGACATGTGATATATTTCACATAGGAATTCATTTTGGATAGTATATAATGCATTGAACTGTTAATTCTTTAGGAATGTGTTTGCGCGATTATAATGAAAAAGAGAATTACATTAGTCGACTGAGCCCCGATTTTTTTAGGTCAGAAGAGACCATTTTTCGTGAATGTCTACCACTTGCTGGTAATCCTTGAATCATTTTCGGTATTCTAATATAATATATATATATATATTGCGTTTGCTGGAAATAATAGAAGTACATGTGGTAAAATATTAAAAGTACACATACCCCTCAGACGTATATATATAAATTCACACCGACCAAATACACAGCGTTTCAGACTTACAACAATCGTCAACAACACTGCACATATTATTTTCTATCTGAACGACGACTGATCTCTCAATGTTAATGCCGCCAAAGAAAGGAAGGCAATTAGACAATACTAAAAAACAAACCGTCCCTTTTGACAAAAGTGTATTACATCGAAATTGTCAGAAAAATATTTTAATCACTTATGTCTAAACATAATCAAAAAACAAAGTAATTAATTCCTATTCAGGTAAAAAAGGCATTAAAGAAGAAGTCACTGGTAGAACGCCTTTTACTCTTTAATGTCTCCTCTTCCTCTCTTCGTAACTTTTTCTATATTTGTCACATTTTCTAACACTAGCGACGTTTATGTTTTTTTTTTTCGTTTTCAGTGCTTAAATTTAGGACTGCTTCCGTTCGCAAGTTTCAGACGAGTTGATTGGCTGTTCTTCAATGTTTGTTAGATTAAAGTAATAAGGGAATATCGAGCGTTTAACAATATCTCTTACGATATAGTAAATTGACTTCATCCAATAACAAACACTAAAATGATTTGCACATTGCATTAACATAGGGAAGAAATCTGCATTCGAAAATGTTAACCCCAAAACACATTTTATCCAAAACTGTTCAGATTTATAATGCGAATATTTTTCACATATACATCCATAATTTAATAACACGCAGAGAAAAATATATTTTGTTGCGTACACACTGCACCATTAAACATTACTATATCAAAAATTTCACATAAGACTTGAATAATTCGATTATTTTTTATATTTCCATTGATTAGTTTATGAAGCGCAGATAAGCAATTATTTTCAAAAAATCGTTTGTTGACGCATGAATCTGTAAAAAGGGGCCATCTAGCAATCATCGTCAATGCAACAATCAAGGGGTGCGTAGAAATTATAATAGGGTACTTTGTGCTCTGGGTTTTGATTTACTCCTTGTTTGCGCATGCTTCCAATAATAAACACTCACTAAGGTTCGCCAGTGGCCGACACTTGCCGCCTGTACCCAACTTACACGCTAGAACCTGAAAGTATTCGCCTATAACCATTTATTTCGTCCAAGTTCTGTCGTTCTCGCTAGGGGTCTCCACGACCCGCCAGGTCTCGCTTCTATTCGCTTCTACCCACAATGTCTTTCGGTGGGAGTTGCAAACTTAAATGAGAGATGACCAATGCGGATGATGCTGCCCGTTACTCATTGATAGGGCTAGAAAATTGAAGACAGGCTATTTATCTGCCAATTCCAGACAGTGTCCTTGTGTCAAGAAATTACTGTAAACACCTGATAATTACTGCCGACCTTATAATAACCACCAGTGACCAATAGTACCCATCACTTAATGCCATTACCATACAAAGCATAAGAGTGTATCAATATTTAAGATGGGCCGTTTCATTTCAGAGCTGTTCAATATGACTAGACACTGTTTATGATCGATAGCACCTGACAATGAGAGACGCAGGTAACTACTAGAAAACGCGAATGACTACCCGGGCTCGCCATTGAAGATATATAATGTTCTTTCGGAGCAATCCAATATGAAGCTGATACTGGTCATGACCGACAGTGAACGCCGGAAATAAAGAATGGCAGGCATACAACCATACAGTGTCCACCAGTAAACGCATGTAAGTACAAACATCCGCTTCAAATATCTGTAATTGCAAGTAACTATCATTGCCCGCCAGAGAAACTTAGTGAACGCCAGTAGGTGCCAGAGCCTAACAAGGTCCGGCAGTTGAAGACAGACGATTTAAGCCCGGTGCAGTTTAGTGGAGACCGCCACTGATTTTGGCCGCGATTGACTGACAATGACTACCAGTACCCGCAAGTAATACATTTTCTGCCACTTCCAGAAAATTCATGATAGCGGAAGGCAGATGATTTAATTTGGATTACAACCGCAAATGTTCGCTGTTTTCCAAAGATAGAGTCTGTAGTTTTATTTGGTGGTCTTTCCCTAATAATTATGTTTGAATTTTTCCCCCTTACCTCCGTATTTGTGGTGGTTTTTTTTTCTATTTCATAAGGAATTTTGCAAATATATGAGTAGTTTAATAAAATGTATTTATCCGTTTATTTATTAATCGATACATTTAGTCAGCTTACGTTCCGACAGCTTTGTCACTATAAACTTCATATTTCGGGAAGACGTTTCGATCACATTTTTCCTTAATAAATATAAAAACATAAAATAAAAATAAATAAAAATATAAATGAAAATGAATAAACTAGCCGATCAATAAAATTACAGGAAGAGTTCAATTATTGTTTTTTTCTTGCGTCTTAGTAGTTGATCGTAAAATAAAGTGAGCATCTCTTTTAGGATAGGCAAGTTGCTATAAAAAAAAAGTTATGAATATTTTGATCGTCCTGAATTTACTGCAAGTTTTCTAATTGTAATTATTTGAAACTTAAAATGTATTTCCAAATTCTTAATTTTAATTTCATAATAACACTTAATTTAAAATTAATTATTTTACTTTTAAATGTTAATTTTACTTTAAATAATTTAAAATTTTCAAATTTTATTGTTTTTTTAAATAGGCATTTAATTTTAAAGATATATATATATATCTTACTTCAAAGTGTTATTTTTTTAAATATAAATAATCAATATTAATTTTACTTTAAAAATAGTAATTTTGATTTTATTTAATAGATCAAGGGTTATCTTGAAACGGCTTATGTAAACGTAGTTCACAGGCTATCGCCAACTAAAATGACCAGTGTCGTAGATTAAGAAAAGAAATATGTAAACAGATTCTATTAAACCATACGTATATCGACCAACAATTGAAGAAAAAAAGTATATAAATAAAACAAAGTAGATCAAAATATATAAAAAAATAAATAAGGAATATTTAAACCAAAAAACATCAAGAGTTAAGCCGGAAGGACTATCTTCAGCGAGACAGATATAAACAAAGGCTGAGGAGAGTTCAGCATAAATGCACAGAGATAGTGTAAGATTTGAAACTGATGCTTCCGATGTTTTTCTAATTTTCCGTAACTAATATATAAATAAATACGCTTTATTTTTATGTGCAAATACTGTCCTGGGATCTACCCCACAAAACGTACAAACACATACACACATATATATATATTATTTTTAAAATGTAATTATCCACTGACACGTGTTTCGTCATCTACAACTCATCAGAGTAGATGAATATAGCGAGATTCGAAATCGGAACCCCACGGTAATGAGCTAAGTCCCTTACCTCGCCAAAACAAACGACATCTAATATATATATATATATATATATATATATATATATATATATATATATATATATATATATATATATATATATATATATATATATATGTATATATATATATATGTATATATATATATATACATATTTGAATAAGAGTATTTATCTGGTTTGTTTCTGACTGAACGTGTCTGTTTCCTCTAAAACGTTTCTTTCATCTTTCGCTGACCACCGCTCCACAGCGCAAACTCCGCTCTTTTTGTTTTGCCGTCATCTTCGTTCATCTTATGCGCGTCTGCCGCCATTTTCTTTTGGTCACGTGGACGATTATGGCCGCTGCCAAGCAGTCTAGTCCAATTCCGCCTCTGACAGGATATGTCAATGCCTTAATTAAGTAAGATGTGTTCCACGTACAAGTGCTTAGAAAAGCGGCCAAGAAAGCACCGCTTTTCATAGTTACGGCCGAAGAAAAATCCGACCAACCTCGAGCCTTCACCCCTCTTTTGCCGTTTCGATCAACACGCGCCGCCAACCGAGCAACCCAGACTCTCTTTTCTCATCTTGGTTCTACGTAATTTCGTAGATCTGCTTCGCTCACGCGATTCGCTGACCCGCAGGGGAGTAATCGCTCTAAGATGAAAACGAGTCAATGGGATGGACAGGGAGGGGAATATTTCGTATGATATATTTATGTACGCAGTCTGATAAAACCCATGCCCCACATATAACCACACTAGATGTCCCACGCCTAACACCCAGCTAGGTTCTTCTAAGAGCTGTTATCGCCCTAATCCCTACAGCCAAAGACGAAGAGGAGTGAAGGTGGTGTTTCTTCCTGGGCTGTAAGCTTTGATCCGAAAATTTGTACCGGATATTTAAAAGATTCAGTCGTAGACTGGAATTTATAACGGATCATAAATTAACAACTCCATACCATCCCACTGTTACACGCAGACAGACTATTTTATATGTGCAGAAAAGTTGTCCCGGCATCACAGCTAACAGTTGTTAAAAGGACGACACTAATAACCGATTAATAATTTTCTATTTGATAAATATCCCACATAGAGCAGGTAGTAACCCAACAGTCGTATTAGCAGTTTAGTTTCTGCTTTTTAATGATAAGTAGTGGTTGATATTCTAGAAAAAGCAGATATATTTAAAAGCCATGTTGCCCGCGCATAATTAAACATCGATATGTTTTTATACTGTTTAATAAAAGAATATCTAATCCGAGTTGCTTATACGTAGTGATATATAATAATCAAAAAGTTATCTATATCCTACGAATAGCAGGTATGTTCACACCCACTTCCATGCTTCTATTTGTAGTAGATGGCTCGGGCCCAACCTGCATAGCTCTGCTAGTGTGATCTAAGAATTTAATTAACGGCACAGTGTTAATCCAATCTATTTCAATCTGATATTAATATCGATGTAATAACTGCCTTAAACTTAATACATTGTTAATACCTCATAAATAGTTTTAACAACGATTATATCACGAAAAGCACAACTTTGAATGTATATATGTATATATATATGTATATATATGTGTATATATATATATATATATATTTATATATATACGGGTGTGTATGTGCATTATTTTCCCACAAATGTGGATTGAATAAAAAGGAGATGTTTTCTTTTATTGGATAAAAAAATTTATTCACGAAATAAACTAACATATAAATCACAGAAAAAAGAAACCTGTATGCAGAACACATTCCACAGCGCGAGTTTGAATAATATATATATATATATATATATATATATATATATATATATATATATATATGTATATATATACCATATATATATACATATATACCATATGTACACACACACACACATATATATATGTATACCATATATATGTATACCATATATATATATATATATATATATATATATATATATATATATATATATATATATATATATATATATTAAGCAAACCTTAAATACAACGGAGACACTTTTTTATGATTCTTTTTTTGGTGTTGTCGTTTAATTATTCAATTTCCCGTATTATCTTTTTTGTATCAAAGTAAAAAAATATTAATAAAAGTTCCATAATTATTGCTGTCACGAGCGCTTCCGATTCGTCCACGAATCATCATCAGGTGTTGAAGAAAAAGTGTGAAGGAGCGAAAACGAAAATTAAAAGTAAAACTTTAATATTCAGTAAACGGCGTATAGAGTCTATGAAAGTCGTTCAAAAATATAGGTCGATTAAAAATTCGAGTATTAAATTAGCAGGTTTGTAGACACCGTTTTATAAATGGTCGTCGCTAGAAAAGCGGGAAATTTGTCAAACGGCGATTTATTTTTACAAAGAATAATGTTTACAAAATTCTTCAAAGAGAAATGTTATATCATACTCATGTATACTCAAAATGTCGCCCATGCACTTCACTGCAACGTCTAAACCTAGAAAACCAACAAAAGAATCAATAAAAAAAATAGCAAGAACGCATTTTATTCATAATCTAAGCTGACCTTCAAATTTCCCGCTTTTCTAGCGTCACCTTGTATATATGAAATATAGTACCATGAAAAGATTCTATTTGTTTCATGAAGCAAAGCAACTTAGGAACATACATGTATACAAACTCGTTGTTTATGTAGATTTTGCTTATTAAATGAATATCTATTAGTTATATATTACACTAGCAAGGCCACCTGTTATTCTTAGAATAGGAGAAGTTTTTATGTTTATGGATCATTTGCAATCTTGAGCAAAATAATCTTTTACCTACCCTAGGACGGGTATTACACAATCTATTATGAAAAAAATTGTAACTTCACTGGTAGGAAATTTACAGCACATATCTGGAAAAAAAAATCCTTACCTAGGGAGGGTAATGTACAACCCATATTTAAAATTATTACCATAGGTTTCTGTTGTGCTAAATTTTTGGTATGCCACAGGAAAGAGTATTTCCGTTTTTACATCGTGCTATAGTGAAGAAGCACCGGATTTTTTATATGAATGTTATACTACTCGAATATATTACATGGTTTTCGATTTTGATAACTTATGTACGTCATAGATAAGAATTTTATTGTTTTTCATAATTGTACTTCACTGTACAAGTACCATTATTTTCTGGGTAGGGTACTGTAGAAGTACCATTTTTCTAATTTAAAAATGTAAAATCTCGATACTTTTAAGTAATTTTCTATTGTGCTAAATTTTCTGTGCGTCTACAGTAAGAATTTGTTTGTCTTTTCATCTATTGCTATAGTGAAGAAGCACCTACTTTCTGATTTAAAAGTCATGTTATTCGAATATATAACGTGAATTTCAGTTTTAATGACTTTTATGCAAGTCACAGGTAGGATTGTATTTGTTTTTGATATGAATACTATACTACACAAGTACCTTATTACTTTGATATAATTTCTTGCACACATAAATACATTAAAAAGTGATCATTGTATGTGATTTTTGGAATATGACTATACAAATATATAAACATATATGATGATTGCAACGTCTTGTCAGACGAGTGCCACTCCCTCAGACATTTAAAATCCATGAGCCCAAATGCCTGAGGGAGTATCTATACAAAGATGATGTTACAGTCTTAGCTTTGTACGACAGCTAAGTCTCTCTCTTGGTTCAAAATGTTGAGATCCAGCAACAAGCAAGAGCAAGATAGCCAGCAACAAATTAAACTGCAGACCAGCTTAATGCGGGTACTGGTCTTCCGCTTTATGGCTTGTAAAATCAGAGATTTGCTTCTTCTAGAAAGGTTGCCTTCACCATGGCTTACGGGAGCCCTCTCTACCCCAATACACATATACAGACACACAAATATACACGGTGCTAGTTGACCGTTGACACAGAAAAAGAGTTCATTCGCCCTTTGGAAGGTCTTATTTTTAATCCTTCAGGGAGACTAGCCGCCCTCCTCACCAAACAAGTCTGGTGGGGGAACCAGTTTAGTCGCCGGTGACCCGACCATAAACATATATAGTACATTAAATTTATAATGATCAGTTAATTAGTATATGGGTGAATCCAATACCTACAGATATATAAGTATATTCGTATGCTAATCATTCATAATGATCGGTTCATTCCATAGAAATAGATAAACATATACACATAATTATAATGCACAATCATCTGTTAATTATTTTAGGAGTGAATCCAATACATACAAATATTTAAGCATATACACATAATTAAAATTAATAATGATCGGTTAATTAGTTTAGGAGGGATTCCAATACATACAAATATATAAACATATACACATAAATAAAATTCATGATGACCGGTTAATTAGTTTAGGTGTGATTCCAGTACATAAACATATATAAACATATACACATAATTTAAATTCATAATGGTCTGGCAATTAGTTTAGGAGTGAATCCAAGACATAGAAATATATAACCATATAAACATATTTAATAATCTTAATGACTGGTTAATTAGTTTAGGAGTAAATCCAATAAATATGCTATTACTTGATCTATTTACCTGATTTTTGGAATGTAACAAATAAGCCGATATATATATATATATATATATATATATATATATATATATATATATATATATATATATATATATATATATTTGAATAAGACATTTTCGTCACGTAAATCAAAAACGTTTCTCTGTATTTTTAAAAAAAAATAAAAAGTGGTATTGTGTATACATTATATAACATTTAAAAATCCAGAATATCGGATTGTACACAAAAAAGGAAAGAAAAGAAATAATGGGGATCGAAACCGCAGCACTTCTGCTAGTAATCGGACACGTTAAGCGTTGCAACAAAAACACATTCCCTTTCAAAACATTGTGAAATATCTTAATAAATACATTTCTCTTTTACTCGATGTAACGCATGCGCATAAAGACGCATAAAGACGCCATTGGGCTATGTTCGTAAAGGTATTATTGTTTTCAAGTTCGAATCCTTTTGTTAAGCCCTTAGCAATTATTTTAATCCATTAATTGCCCTAATAAAATTCTGCACAAAAAAAATGCCATCTTTTGAGCTATTGCATATCGTCTATCGATCATCCGTCTAGGTAGAGATACAAATTGAAAAACGGAGACAGACACACACACAGACATAGTGAGGTTTATATATTAACAAGATAAATGAGTGTGAGTGTTTAATGATAAGAAAAATGTGATCAAAACTCATATTTGATCTTTTTTTTTTTTTTTTTTTTTTTACAAAGGCATCACCACATTATCAAGGCCCAGAGGCCACTCAAGGATAAGGGTTAAAGAGTGTACAGTAGAAATTGGTCAATATAGTAATCATTAGTAATGAAAATTTGGTAAATTTAATAACTTATATGGAACGGCTCATCAAGAACTTATTTACTTTAGACTTGAACACAACCATATTATAGTCAGCCGGAAAGCAGGAAAACGGAAGACAATTCCACAGGCGTGCAGTTCTAAGAAAGAAGCTTTGTTCATGGAATCTACGTTTAGGTTTAGCCACAGATAAAGAGTGGGGGAAATTATTGATAGTGTTTACAGCTAGACGAGTGTTTCTTGTGAAAGTTTGGCGAGGGGGGACCAAAGATTGAAGCTCAGTTGAACACTTTCCATGAAAATAACGATACATCAGAGACAAACTCGCAACATCTCTTCTGTGAGATAGAGGTTGCAAGGAGGAGAAAAGGACATCTCCTACGAGGCTACGAAGTCTATTTTGAACTCTATCAAGGCAGGACAAGTCCTTTCTAGCAGCTCCTGCCCAGATGTGGCAACAGTATTCCATCCTTGGACGTACCTGGCTCTTATATAGGTAGAGAATAGCATCAGCAGTGAGATATCTACTGGATCGATAGAAAGATCCCACCATTTTTCCAGCGGCCTTGGCAACAGATTTGATATACGTGTTCCATTTAAGATCAGGAGTAATGGTCAAGCCCAGAAGCTTGTCAAAACTTGAGGCCTCCTGAAGACGAGAGCCATTCATTTCAATTGATGACAAATGTGGATTAGAATGTTGATGATGTAAAGAGAGAAGCTTGGTTTTAGATGCATTAAAAGTAACCAGCCACTCCTTTCCCCATTGTACTACGTGCTCAAGATCAGAGGAGAGAGAATTGGAGAGAACTTAGTCGTTTACTGTCTTAGATGTGGTACCATAAATGGTAGTGTCGTCAGCATAAATGTCTACAAATGATGTAAGGATATGATTTGGAAGATCATTAATGTAGATCAGGAAAAGAGTTGGGCCCAGGATGGATCCCTGAGGGACACCGGCATTAATACTGTGAGCTTCTGATTTTTGCCCCTCAACTACTACTCTTATGAACCTATCAGAAAGAAATGATTTAATAATTGAGAAGACTTTTCCAGCTATACCATAGCTAGCGATCTTATGAAGTAAACCTTTATGCCATACCCTATCAAAGGCTTTAGATATGTCAAGAGCAATTGCTCTAGAAAGATTGCCACCGTCGAGAGATTCGCTAATCCTATGCGATATAACTGTAATGACATCTGCTGTAGATCTAGCAGAACGGAAACCATATTGAGTGTCACTAAGAAGGTTATTTTTGTTGAGATGTTTGATTACTTCTGTATTTAACACAGATTCTAGCAACTTACTCATGACGCACAGGAGACTTATTGGCCTGTACTGAGAGGGGGATGAGCGATCACCTGAATTCTTAAATACAGGGCATACTGATGAGGTTTTCCAGGGAGATGGGAAACTATTCTCCTTAAGACAACGTTTAAACAGTTTTGTAAGTATGGGCGCTAATTCAGGTTGAAGTTTTTTGAGTACTATAATTGGAATACCATCAGGGCCAGTTGCTTTACTCGAATAAAGGTTTTTGATTAGCTTCGCAACATCACGTACAGATATACGTATATCACATAGCGTGTTTTCTGATACAGGAGGAAATATTGGGGGTTGGCGGTCTTGGTGGCAAAGGGTAGAATTTGCTGCAAAGTTCTTGACAAAGAGTTTGGCTTTGTCTGATGCTGACGAGATTACCTCAGGTCCATTGATAATAGTTGGGATGGAGCACACGCTTCTGTTCAGGATTCTGTTTGCTATTTGCCAAAACTGGTGGGAACCAAGCCGCTGCTCAGCTACTTTGGACTTAACAGATTGAGCATACAACTCTCTTGCGTTCCTTATTACTTTCTTACAATGGTTGCTGGCAGTCCTGAAAACGGCTTTAGTTTCCATACATCTATTACGTTTGAAGCAGTGGAAAAAGTGATTTCTGTGCGCAATGGCAGCAGCACATTCTGGAGAGAACCATGGCTGGCTGTTAGGTTTTTTCTGAAACTTTTTAGAGGGTATGAAATGGTCAATACCTACAATTAACCATTCAGTTAGGTCTAATACTATAGAGGACACATCCTTTTTAAACATGGAATGCAGAGGTAGATCAGATATAAATGTACGGAAGCTATCCCAGTCAGCCTTAGTGTATCGATATACTGTACGATGAAGAGGTACATCTGGGGACTTATTACATTTCATTTTTATCTTAATTGATACAACAGAGTGGTCGGAAGATCCAAGAGGCGACAGAACAGAAACTGAACATAGTTCAGGGCAAGTTGTGAGAAAAAGGTCTAGTAGGCTCGCATACTGGCCATCATTATCGGGCACACGGGTAGGTTCCTGAACAATCTGAGTGAGGTCATAGGCAATGGAGAAATCATGACAGAACCTCCCCTCATCATCGGTCTTGTTTGAGTGGGTCAACCATTCAACGTTGTGAACATTGAAGTCTCCACATATATGAATGTTAGCTGAAGGATAAGTAGAAAGGACTTGGTCAATTTTCTCAGATATGCTTTGAAAGATAGTAACTCCACTGTTGTGGGGGCGATAGAGAGTAAATATAAATGCAGTAGTGTGAGCTAAAGCAACCCGGAAGCACATATAGGGTAAGTTAGGATCTTCCCTGGAGATATCCCTCCCACATGGAAAGCTATCTTTAATATAGGCACATATTCCATGCCCATGGCGATCTTGGGGGTCAGATTTAGAAGTTAAGTTAGAGTATCCTGAAATTGCAAACTCATCTAGGGAAATAGCCTGTCCAATGCCAGTTTCACTTAAAAATAAAAGGTCTGGTTTAGTCTCCTGTAATTGGGTTTCAACCTCTGGAAGGTTAGAACGAAGACCCCTGATGTTGGAGAAGGAGATCTGGTAGTAGGGGTCTACGTTGGAAGTTGGGGCTTGTTAGGCACTTACATTTTAGTTAATTATTTTATTTTATTTATATAAAAACATCGTCACTACTTAGAGCAAATTTACCCTTTAAGCAGTGTAACCGTTTTATTATTGAATTTAATCATGTTTAAATCCAACACAGTTCTGAATTCATGTGTCTACAACTATGATAGTGTTTTATGTAGACACCATTTTGATTCTACCTACTAAGCATTAATAATCGGCTTTGCCTCATTTTAAATATGATTCACTTAACGTATTCTTTATTTCCTTACTTAAAATGGTATGTTCTCTCTACAAACCCGTTCAATTTTCAAACAATAAAAACATTAGCAACTACAAAAACAACATTCGCCACGGGGTAGGAACGATCGATTAAATAAAATATTCAATTTCAGTAAAGTCTTTGCTGTTTCCTGTTCATGGCGAGGCGGTTTTCGTGTTTGTTCAGAATTTATGGTGATACCGTTATAATGACCCGTTTCGGAATAAACAGAACACCTGGAAAAATTACACTTTATTTAGCAAAACAAAACGAACTTTATTAACAAAACATATAGAAAGCCAGACAGTGAGTGAGTGAGAGAGACAGAGAGAAAGAGAGAGATTGAGAGAGAGAGAAAGAGAGAAAGAAAAGCTTCCGATAAACTTACGATAGTCCCTTTTTTTCACAGCACAGGCGTAATCTACATGCACTAGGGTTCCACTAGATTTACAGTAAACAAGGAAAACTATGTTGAGGTTAAAATGGGAGTTTACGAAGATATTCGGCCGGAAGAGGCTAACACTCTTCGAATCACATCAGTGGCATTTCCACCAGGACAATGCACTAATCCAAAACTTCATTTTTGTCACAGACAATTTGACCAATCTGATTATAAAGACAATTCCTAATCCTCCCTATAGTCCAAATCTGGCTCGTTATGACTATCGGTATGTAATGCGCTCGATGTAAAACCTCGTGTCCTGTCACTATGAGACAATTGGGAAGATGAAACAAGCTGTGACGATGATTATTGACACTTTCACACAAAAGACCTTCTACGGTGTTTTCAAGAAGTTAAAACGGTACACAAAGTGCATTGGAGCAGGAGATTACTTGGAAGATGACTTGAGTTCTATGTGTGTACTATCAAGAAAACTACCTTCGTATACACACGCACTCACACATATATGTGTGTATATATACAATCCCCAGTATAAAAACATGTATGCATTAATGAATGTATAAATGCAAACACAACTCTATAGTTTAATACATCCATCTGCACCTCGAATAATAAACCGAAATTGATCTACCTCGTCTCATTTTAAGCCGTTCTTCTTTATTTTCTCGAGTTTCTTAATTTATTAACATCATACCAATAGCTTATATGAAATATTTAATATATTTAATGTGTGTATATATATATATATATATATATACATATATATATATATACGTTTTCTTTTTTTTACCGTGCCTTTCTGTTAAGTTAATTATTATTTCAGCTACTTGGCCGTTTTTTTTGGCCGTCTGTAGCATCCTCAGACTTTTACAGAAATGTTCGCTATTTTGGGATGAGGCTCTCATCCCAAAATAGCTAACATTTCTGTAAAAGTCTGAGGCTCTCATCCCAAAATAGCGAACATTTCTGTAAAAGTCTGAGGATGCTACAGACGACCAAAAAACAGCCAAGTAGCTGAAACAATAATGTAACTCAACAGAAAGATACGGTAATAAAAAATAAAACGCATATCTGCTCTACAACGGTATTGAGCACTTTCTTCAGTTTTTATTAATTACCATTTCGACTATATATATATATATATATATATATATATATATATATATTTATATATATATATATATTTATATATATTCATGAAAAGAAAAAGAGTATAGCGGGGACTACTTTAATTTAGATCACTCTAGAACAGTGGTTCTCAACGTTTTATTTACTCATGTACCCCTTTCCCTTTCTTTTTATCTTGGTGGACCCCTTCATAACTATTGGTCATAAGGCAATCTTATATTTTTCACTATTATTAATTTTGAGGTTTTATTAATCAAAGAAATATTATATAATTAAGCTTTATTTTTAAATGAAAACCAATTTAATGCAAATAAAGTATTCTACAACAACTATAATAATTATGATAATAATGATAATAAGTAATAATAATTATCTAAATTAGAGTGATAATAATTCTTTACCAATATCTTGTATTGTATTTTATGTTTTGCCTGTGGGCCCCCAGAAATATTCCATGGACCCCTGCTCTTGAGTTTACTATTAATTGTGGAATTAATTAAGCAGTTTACAAGATACATTTATACAATCTAACCTCTGTTTATTTGATTTTTATTATATTATTTTCTTTGTCAGATACATACATGGGTGTACGTGTGTGCGTGCCTGTGTATTAGCATATAGATATATGTACATATGTTTTAATTTTTGACAGGATGTTGAAAGAGCGAATGAAAACCCGACGCTTAAACGGAGCGAAATAATTCATAAACATCATCAGGAAATATATGACAGCAGTAACAATTCACGAAAATATAAAATATGTTAATTCAATTACAAAGAGCACACATATACATATATATAACATATATATATAATATGTAAGTATATATATATACATGCATATACATAATTGTGTATGTAATAATATATAGATACACATATACACACACACTTGTATATATATATACACACACACATATATATATATATATATATTAGACATTAAGAGGAGATTATAGATAGATATATAAATTCCCGTTCACATACACCTTTCAGGATAAAGCTAGAACCCAGAACTAGATAGAATCGAGCAATTGCATCGACAACAGACAACGCCAGACCCAAAGTGGGTTTCGATGTACTGCATCTCATCAGTGACGTGCTCCGACATAGGCGCGAACCCAGGTCGTCGCACTCATGAAGTGTGCAATACTGACGACCTAACGATATGGGCCATGGCGCAATCTATTGACTATGCCTAGATTTTTTAAATGCTTATATTTTCATCCAGTTCTACATTCTACGATGTGATAAGCAACGCGTCATATACAACTGATGAGATGCAGTACATCGAAACCCACTTTGGGTCTGGCGTTGTCCGTTGTCGATGCAATTGGTCGATTCTATCTAGTTCTGGGTTCTAACTTTATCCTGTAAGGTGTATGTGAACGGGAATTTATATATCTATCTATAATCTCCTCTTAATGTCTAATATATGTAGAAAAAGCGGGTCATCCTTCGTAGGGACGTGATGTCCCTCAACAAATAAGGTTGTTCCGTAATCGTGTGTGTGTGTCTCTCTCTACATATATAATATTATATCATATTATCATATTACTAAATATTAGAAATGAATTGTAAATTGTTTGTAAATATTACAAATCCCACCTTCTTAGCAACTTCACACCTAATTGAAGTACTTTCGATTAAACACCATCTCAATGAAACAAATTACATTAACTTTATTCCCTTAGTAATAATAAGATTAATAATAGTTATTTATATTTTATTTCGATTAGTAATAGTAGTAAAAGTAATAATAATAATAATAATAATTCTTATTATTATTACTATATTTCTTCTTATTATTTATATTTTATCCATTAGTAATAATTAAAAATCATAGTTATTTATCTTTTATTCCCATTAGTTATAATTATAAAAGTATAGTTACTTATCTTTTATAAGATTAGTAATAATAATAGTTGTTTATCTTTTATTCCATTAGAAATAATTATAACATAATAGTTATTTATCTTTTATTCAATTAGTAATGATAATGATAATAATAGAAGTGTAAGCCATGTGTAGTTTCAGAACAAGTTCCGATAGTTCGTTGTTCTACACAAGTCCCGGGGGTAACTAGTTCGCAGTAGACAGTTCTCGAGTTGGAATCCACAGAGCAAAATATTCTCCCCGTGTTTACACGAAGAAAACGTATGCGAAATTGCTACAGAAAGGTTTAATATTTCTGAAGCAATTCTGGTTTCTGAATTGTTGGTAGCAGAACGTGAATTAATTCGATTCGTCAGTTCCTAGCAGCATGGATTATAAATAGAAACTCCTGACTGTGCGGGATCATACCCTATTATAGTGCAAAAATATTGTAACTACCTCCCTATTTTTTTATATAGTGGGATATTCCCTTTCGTTCATTCTGCAAAAATTTTTTTTTATATTTAATTATATATAACGAAATCAAAAATCATTTGGATCTTAAATTTTTTGTATGTAAAAAGACACCATTTTTAATGTTGTTCAAATGTCAAACATATACATCTATGTGTACAGAAAAAAGAAATAAAAGAAATGCATTATTTTTACTTTAAAAAGGGAGAGGCATGGGGAAAAAGGAGGCCAGTTCTTAAATTTGATTATGCAGCTTTATTCAAAAACGCATACATATATACATATAAATGAATATACATATGAATATGCATGTACTTGTTTAAAAATAGTGTTTGTTTATTTGTTAATTAAAACAATGCAAAAAATGGGACATTTTTAATAAGAAAGAAAACTAATGCCATCTTTTGAGCTATTGCATATCGTCTATCGATCATCCGTCTAGGTGAAGATACAAATTGAAAAACGGAGACAGACACGTGTATGTGTATGAATAAATAAAAGCCAAGTATAATTTATGCGCGCATAAAAATAAGTTTGAAAAAATATTTGTCAAAAAGAAAAGATGCAGAGAAAATGTTTGCAAAAAAATGATGCAAAAATTATTTGTCAAAAAGGAAATTTACAGAGAAAATGTTTGCAAAAAATGACATTTTTATTTCAGCAAAAGTATTAGCTACGCACTAGTAGTTAAAGTGTTAACAGAAACAAAATGGATGCAGTTTAACGTCTTACCCAGAATTGTTTTCTTCAATATATAGAATATTATATACATACGGGCCCGTGAAAACGTATTCAGTCGAATCCCCTTACACGTTTTGAACCAAAACGTTTTAACTTTATTCTTTTTGCGGGTTTCGTGAATACATCAAGGATATTTTATTCTGATGATATGCAATTCAAAATAATGGATTTCTTTTTCACCTTGCTTTTATGAAATGGTATTTATATCTATATGCTTAGATCTTTGATTGTTCTGTGCTAAGACTATACTGGCTTGATTCTCACAATGAAGTACTACGTGACTTTTAGTTAATTCTGGATATAAAATAGTGTCCAGGATATTTTTATGAAATGTTTCCATGAAATAATAAGCCAATTTTTGGAAACAACATCCAGATATACTTTTTCGATCTTCGTCGTTTCCGAATCTGAATCTGAAAATCCTTCTAATTTTAGGGGATATTTTTGATTTTCTAAATACTAACTTCTGTTCTTTAGTTGCTTTTGACCGGACTAGAAAATTCTAGACTAATATTAATCTATTTTGGTTAGTAAATAATTCACTACCAGTGAAAGAAAGATTAGATAAAATAAATTCCAGAAGAAAAGCAAAATCTATAGCTACTTATGATTTCAGTACGCTTATATGCTAAATTTTCGCACGAAAAACTTATTAAATAATGTCATACTTCTGTTGATTTAGCTTTTGAAGGTGGCAAAGGTAAATATATAGGCTTTTAAAACTCTAATGTTTTCTGGTATAAAAATTCTAAAGCTTTCTGGTGTAAAAATAAAAATAGCAAAACTAGTGTTTCTAAAAGTATTTTAAAAACACTTAAAAGTTATCTTATTAAAGAATGTTATTTTCAAATAGGAAATAAAATATTACTTCGAACGATAGGTATCACAATGGGATTGGATCCTGCACCATTTTGGCAAATATGTATTTACATAGACTCAAATATATATATATATATATATATATATATATATATGTGTGTGTGTTCTTTTTTACATGGTGGTCACCACTTATCAAGGCCCGAAAGCCACTCAGGGAAAAGGGTTATTGGAAGTACAGTACATTAGAGTGGAAATTTATTGAAGTGTTTACTTAAGGGGGCGGTTCATTAGGAATTTGTTTACGTTGGACTTGAAGACATCCAGGTTGTAGTCAGGTGGGAAGCAGACAGACGGAACAGAGTTCCACAGGCGTGCAGTTCTAAGATGAAGCTTTGTTCATGGAATCTACGTTTTGATTTCGGCACAGATAAATATTGGGAAAATCTTTGACAGTGGCTTCAGCTAGACCGGTGTTTTTCGTGAAAGATTGGCGAGGGGGGCCAGAGATTGGTGTTCAGAGGAGCACCTGCCATGGAAATAATGATAAAGAAAGGATAGACTCGTAAAGTCTCTTCTGTGGGAGAGAGGTAGCAGGGAAGAGAAAAGGGCATACTCCACTAAGCCACGGGGTATATTTTGTACTCTGTCAAGGCAGGATAGGTTGTTTTTAGCAGCTCCTGCCCAGATATGGCAGCAGTATTCCATCCTTGGACGTACTTGGCTTTCATATAGAAAGAGAATTGCATCATTAGTGAGATATCTTCTGGAGCGGTAGAAGGATCCCACCATCTTTCCAGCGACCTTGGCAACAGACTTGATGTACGTGTTCCATTTAAGATCAGGAGTAAAGGACAAATCCAGGAGCTTGTCAAAACATGGGGCTTCTCCTAGACGAGAGCCATCCATTTCAATTAATGCCAGATGGGGATAAGAGCGTTGATGATGTAAAGATATGAGTTTGGTTTCAGATGCATTAAAGGTAGCCAGCCACATCTTCCCCCACTGAACCACGCGCTCGAGATCAGAGGAGAGAGAATCAGATAGAGCTTTGTCATTTACAGCCTTTGATGTGTTGCCGTAGATTGTCGTGTCATCAGCATAGATGTCAACGAATGATTTAAGTATGTGTTTAGGGAGATCATTAATGTAGATCAGGAAAAGAGGGGGGCCCAGGATTGACCCTTGAGGGACTCCAGCATTAATACTTATGAGCATATCGGGCAGAAATGATTTAATGATTGAGAAGACATTTCCAGTTATACCGTAGCTGGAAATCTTGTCATCACAAATAAAAACTATTATATCTAAAACATATAATTTTCATGGGTGTAGTAGATTTATAGATGACCTTATATGTATAAACGATAATGATGAACTAGAAAAGAATAAACATTTTATATATTCAAAGGATTAGAACTGAATTGTGAACACAGAGGACAGCAGGCTACATTTTTGGATTTAGATATAAAAATTGGGGATGGAATTTTTCTTTATAAAATATTTTATAAAAGAAACTTTTTCCCCGTTTCAAATAGTACGTATGTCGCATAAAGATAGTAACTGCCCTGTTTTTATGTTTTATGGAACCATTATGTCAGAGTTTTTGAGAATAACTCGCGTTACTTTTAAATTAATACATTTTATACCACCAGTTTCTAGCTTAGTAATAAGGATAATAAAACAAGGTGGGGATAAAACTAAAATATTTAAACACTTAGATAAAGCATTTGTTCGTTATCCGATGCTTTTGAGTCGTTTAAAATTAACCATAATATATTAGTAAAGAGAATCCAAAACTTTATTAGTAATGTATAAAATGTATTTATAAAAAAATGTATATATGTATAAATATTTTAAACCTTTTTATATATATTTAATTTTCAATAAATAATTATGTAAATATACAAAGTACTAATCATAGTAGGCTGATAAGTAGGGAAATGGATTAATCCTAATCTTATACATACAAGACTGGTAAATTAAAAAATATATCCATTTTGAATTTGAAAACAGATTAATCTCACAGGTAAGAAATTCATTATTATAGAATGAACAGGTTAGATAAAGTAATTAAGAATAGGAAACTAGATCTAAGATTTGTAACATGTTTTTTCTCCTAAGATTAAGGAAGGTGGTGTTTGATCAGCACTGCTGGCGAGCCATGATGTAATATACTGTTTTGTTTTTAAATTCCCGAAACAGTGTTCCATGGTAAGCAACTAATGACCCCTAAAATAAATTATTATTGGTACTATAGTGAATTCGAGAGAGCTAGTTGATGCAGTGATTGCAGGTGATTGAATCACTTACTGACTTTATAGTTTTCTGACAAATGATAATTTTTTTGCATAGTTTTAAAAGTGAAACCTTCCAAGACTATATATATGTATATATATATATATATATATATATATATATATATATATATATATATGTGCGTGTGTGTGTGTGTTACATAGAAAACATGGAAGGAAAATCTTTTATAATTTAATTTAATCTTCATTGCTCTACCATATTGATCGACCATCGTGTTACAATCTCGAATCATGGGTCCATTACGGCATTGGCCTGTATATAGTGTCATAATGTATTTGACAACGTATTTAGGTATCCTACATAATAATTTCTACATGAATTTCTCTAAACTTGATTCGCTTAGATGTTCTATACGGTACTTCCTCTCCCAAAAGATAAGCATGTTATTTCTACAAAATGGGTCTTTAAATAAAAGACTACAGCATCAGGCGTTGAACAGTACAAAGCTACATTTGTTGCTGCTCTCAAAGTTAAGGTGTAAAATATATTTCTACGTTTTCACCTACCACAAACCTAACGACAATCAGAATTTTATTGCAAATCGCATCGCAATATGACCTAAAATTCATCAATGGCCATAAAAAAATGCTTATTGAATGCCCCAATAGACTGAAATTTATATTACCCCTCCAGAGGGATTTATAATGAAAAATGAAAATAGCCTGTGGCAGCTTAACAAGTAATTATACGGTCTAAAGCAGAGTGCTGAGTGTTGGAATGCAGTATTTCATGATTATATGATTTAACAACAATGTACACAATACGCTGCAGACCCCTGTTTATGTACTCAACAGAAAGACAATAAACTATTGATTTTGGTTTTATGGGACGATGAGATTTTAATCACATCAAATTGTGATATAATGTTCACCCATGGTAAGAATAAATTAAGTAAAAGATTCAAAATGACCGATCTTGGCAAAATATCCTAGTTTTGGGGGATATAATTTACTCAAAATAATAGACTTATTACAATGAATCAATCGAGATACATTGACAAAACTATTAAACTTTGAGATGGGGGAGTACAAGAAACGCACTACATCGGTCGAAAATGATATTAATGAAAATATACACACATAATCTGAAATAATACACGATCAATTATACCGAGAAATCATAGAAAGTCTTGTATCTTTTATGACTTCGACGAGCCCTGATGTATATCACATAACAAAACTGTCACAAAAAGTATCAAGACCGACAATGTAGGATTAAACAGAGCTAAACAAAATATTATTGGCTGCAGTATTTTATAAGGACAATATCAGCTAAATGAAAATTGATCAATATACAAGATAAGGCAAATAAATCATAATTTAGTAATTTAAATTTTATGATGTGAAATTTCAAATTTAGAATTTTTATTATGGGCAAGACAAAGAATACATTTAAGTAAGTATATTTCTGTATATTTTCGATGTTTACCACTCTCCTCACAGGAAAAAATATTAGCAAATATTATAATGGTTTATACCCAATTTGCTAAATGTATTAAATATAGAAAATCATAATTAAATGTTCGTAAAGTTTTTAAATCATAGAGTAAAAGAAATTATATATTTGTTCAGAATGAAAAGGATATTGAACTTCATATATAATTTGAATGGTAAATCCTGAAGTGGGAGTATAATATAAAAAATATAATAAAAATGCTAGATTTAAAATCTTACCGTTTCATATCATAAATGTTAATGACTAAATTATGATATATATATATATATATATATAGTTTTTAAAACTATACAAAAAATATTTTTATCATTCGTTAGAAAACCATCTAGTCAGTAAGTCATTTAATCACCTGCAATCACTGCATCAACTCGCTCTGGAATTTACTATAATACCAATAATTTATTTTTCAAAGGATCATCAGTTGTTTACCATGAACCACTGTTTCGGGGATTTAAAAAAAAATAGTATATTACATCATGGTTCCCCAGCAGTGTTGATCAAACACCACCACCCTTAATCTTAGGAATAAGACATGTTACAAATATTTGATCCAATTTCCTATTCTTAATTGCAATTACTAACCTTTTCATACTATAAAAATAAAGTTCTTACCTGTGCGATTCATCAATTTCCACATTTAAAATGAATATATTTTTTTATTTTTTTATTTATCAATCTTGTATTTATAAGATGAGGATTAATCCATTTAACTACTTATCAACCCCACTATGATTAGTATTTAGTATATTTACATTCTTATTTAAAATTAGATATATAAAGGTTAAAAATATTTTTACACATATACATTTTTTTTAATAATATAAATTTATTATATGTAATTATAAATACATTTTATACATCGCTAATATAGTTTTGGATTTCCTTTATTAATTTAGTCTGGTGTATCTTAAACGATTCAAAAGCATCAGGATAACGAACAAATGCTTTTTTTAACTGTTTAAATATTTTATTTTTATTCCCTCCTTGTTTTATTATCCTTATTACTAAACTAGAAACTGGTGATATAAAGTCTGTTAGTTTTAAAGTAACGCGAACTATTCTCAAAACCTCTAACATAATGGTTCCATAAAACATAAAAACAGGGCAGTTACTATCTTTATGGAGCATACATACTTGTTTAAAGGGGAAAGCTTTTCTTTTATCAAATATTTTATAAAGAAAAATCCCATCCTCAATTTTTATATCTGAATCCAGAAATGTAGCCTGTTGTCCTCTATGTTCACAATTCAATTTTAATTCGTTTGGATATATAAGAGGTTTATTCTTTTCTAGTTCATCATTATCGTTCATACATATAAGGTCATCTATAAATCTCCTACATCCATGAAAGTTATATGTTTTAGATATATCTGCTTTTAATAGTGATGACATATATATATATATACTCGAGTCTATGTAAATACAAATTTGCCCAAAATGGTGCAGGATCCAATCCCATTTGGGTTACCTATCGTTTGGAGTAATATTTTATATCCTATTTGAAAATAGCATTCTTTAATAAGATGACTTACAAGTATTTTTAAAATACCTTTAGAAACACTAGTTTTGATATTTTTATTTTTACACCAGAGGGCTTTAGAGTTTGAAAAGTCTTTATATTTACCTTTTCCACCTTCAAAAGCCAAATCTACAGTATCATTTAATTCTTAAGTTTTTCGTGCGGAATTTTAGTATATAGCGTACTAAAATCATAAGTATCTATAGATTTTGCTTTTATTCTGGAATTTATTTTATCTAATTTTTCTTTCACTGGTTGGGAATTATTTACTACCCAAAATAGATTTATATTACTATAGAATTTACTTTTCAGGTGAAAATAATTTATTTGATGTATAATTAATTTAATATTTTAGATATAGCTTTACTTAAAGGTTTAGTGATGCACGTCTTTGAGCCTACAATAAATCTAGCACCAACTGGATTTTTATGCATTTTAGGTATCCAATACATACATGGAAGATTTTTGTGTTTTGTGTTATATATATATATATATATATATATATATATATATATATATATATATATATATATATATATATAAAGCATTTATTTTGAGGCTTTTTTCGTCTCCTTTTATTTCAGAGAGGAACATTTTTTTTCAACGGAAGTTTTTTTTTTTCAATGGTCTTTGTTTCATGTGATTAAGAATTATTCAGTTTGGAATTGATTCAGGCAGTGCGCATTTTTTTCTTATTTATGATAAGATATTTTGCTTGTATAGACTGTCTTATTTTTTTTTGTCAGTGACACATATTTTTTTAATCTCACAGGTTCGTGAACGTTCTGGGTGTATTATTTCCTTTGATTATTTTTTGTATGATAATTTGTGTTAGTCTGCTCTTTTACGTGTACAATGTTGAAAATAAATGTTATTTTATTTAAACCGTGCTTTTAAATATTCGTTACATGACTAGAATATTTTAGGGGCCTGAAATATATCGTCATGGCTAGAAATAAATTCGTTGTGTGTTTTAAACTGATGAATTTGATTCGTCTAGTGGTTATTTTCTTTGGTTGTTTTCGTTAAATGGTATTTTCGTCTACTAGTAGATTTTTTGCAGGGCGGTGCTTATTTCTCTGCGAGAAATTATTATAGTTTTACATCAATCATTTATAACTCTATATTGATCGTTCAGTGATTAGACGCCATGATGTGTTTTGCGATAATTCAGGGTGTATCCTGGTTTTATGGCAATCAATTATAACACGATGGTCCGGTTAATGGCATCACTAACCAAAGTTTTATATTAAATATCTTGGTCACAGCACCAATTATAACACTATGAAACGGCCAATGACATGACCGACCCAGGTGTTGTATTAAATGTCATGGAAACGGTTCCATAGTGTGACAATAAGCCAGTACATAGGATCCGTCGGTTAGACGTCTTTTTTGTCAAAGCGAGGATTAAAAGCATACGTGCGATATTGGGTATGACTGGCTCCTTTACTCATGATTACCTCTTCGCTCTGGTGGCTCTTTTTGGCTGAAATTGCCTTCATGCTAGCAGCGTCTCAACATTTAATTCAGACATAACTCGACACGTTATAATATAAGAAATCTTCACTATTTTATTTAACAAAAATTATACAATATAATCCACTATTTAAAAAAAACAATTAATTTTGAATCATAGCAATTAAATATTTCAAGGTAAGTTAACTATCCTTAACTCATATTCTTTAGGGAATGGGTTAACCCCCCTTTTTTGCAGAGACGCACAAACGCGCGTCTCTACCCTATAGGTACCAAAATAGAAAGGACTCGAGCGAATCGAAAGTGGATTGTTGTTCTTTTTTTTCTTGCCTGTCGCTTCGCGCGCGACTAAATCACCTCCCGGCCATGGTGGGGGTGGTGGGGGACCACGACGCCCAGTGGTACCTGCAAATAATACCACATAATAATATTTAATTCGATTTCAAATCTGTTAAATTCCAAGTTTCAATTTCAAATGAAGAAAGAAAAGTGTATCTTAAATTATGCACAATGTAGTCAATATGCATAATAGAACTAAGTGTAATAATTCAATATGCATAATAGAACTAAGTGTAATAATTCAAACAATTTATATATATATGTATACATAGATATATATATATATATATATATATATATATATATATATATATATATATATATATATATAGCTGTACCCGGCCACGCGTTGCTGTGGCTCAGTTTGTTTAAATGGAACACATGTGAAAGTAGAGAAAAGTTTGATTCTTTTTTTCAAGAGAATGTACACATTATTTATTTTTTAAACAGATGTTAAGAAAATAAACAGAAAAATACTTCCATCATTAATTATGCAAAAAATAAGTAAAATGTTGATTTAGTGTTTCAATATGCTTATAAATTACGATAAAACTTGCTGAGTATGCACTGTTTTATGGTTGTTGTAAAAATGGAACGGAAACTTAAATTTCGCTTCGTTTTAATCTTTCTAAATTTTTTAATTGTGTCCCCCCCCAAACGAATATAATCAAAAACAGTAACATTCAACAATTGTACTTTATGTATATAAAACACAAAATATTTATTAATTTTTTTTAAAGTTAATAACGAAAGGGAAATAATTCCATTTTTAAACGAAAAAGTCAGTTTACCTAACTTACTGTATTAATGCTATTTTTTTAAGCAAGAAAAAAAGGTAAATATCCAGATGCGCTACTACAGAACACCGACCACTCTAATTTGTTTTTTCTTATAGGTAATTGAGGTCGCTGACAACGAATCTGATAGTCAAACTTGGGGCAAATTTACCGTTTGCATGGTATTTACCCCTGAACCCACGGACTTCTTTTCACCATATTGCAGCTTCCGTTTATGCTACGCGCATTCACGCTGTAGCATAAACGACGGCTTTACCAAGCAAACTACGTTGGGGGAGGGGATTTTTTTTCCAGGACATAGAATTTTCTCATTTTCAAAAATACATTATAGCGCTTTTTGGGTGGAAAATTTAAAATTAGTTGAAAAAGAAATAAAATAAGAAAAAGAAAGCACACCAAGTTGGAGTAGGGGGGGGGGGTAATTTATCTGTTTTTTTTTACCTGGAACATCGAATTTTCAAATTTTACGTGAGTAACGCACCGACATTTACCAATTAGAACACCATTTAACATTTTCCGAAGATTTTACTTTGTACATTGGGGGCGCGAGCGGGGGGAACGGATGTGATGTTGGCGCGCGCGCCCCAACATCACCTCCCCCCCAAACAAATTAGAGTGGTCGGTGTTCTGTAGTAGCGTATCTGGATATTTACTAAAAAAAATATTTAGGTTTGGCTATAAATTCCTAAACTCATTTCACCCTACATAATTTAGGTGACTCAAATAGGAATCTAATTGAATCTTTAATTTCCTGAATAGTATGCGAGAATTACGGACTTTAGGGGCTTTTTTCGTAATGTTACTGTAAAAAATATTTTTTATTGTTACAAATTACGATGCTTTAAAAGAAGCAAAAATAAATTCTTGTGTTTTTTTTTATTTACTACTGAAAACCATAATTTTAGTAAAGGTATTTTTTGTTTAAACAAAATAAAACATTTTCACTAAAAGTTAAGGAAAAATAATTAGTTCATTATATTCTGCGACCATTATTTGAAAAATACTGCAATTTTCATTAAAATTCGTTAATTTCCTGATTTTTTGGTGAATTTTAAAGTAAAGGGAGGAATCAAAATGGGTATACACTTTAAGCGTCGGCATTCATTTTCGACCACGTGTTGTTAATTTAAATTAAAGTTCAATCACATGGTTACATTATCAGGGTTTGTAATACTGTACACATAGATTCGAAAAAGTTGTCAAAAAAACAAATATATAACAAATAAATGTTATCAAAGGCAAGATAAGTTACTTTTCTACCTAACTGGATATATTTTTCTTGTTTTTATTCAATGTAACATGTTTATTCAGCTCGAAAACCATACAGTGTTTACCGATGTATTGGAACATTCAAGATGAAGTCTGATTCTCTCTTTAACACGGTAAGTTTGGGAAAAGACGTTATAAATAAAAAACCGGGTCAAATACTGTTAAAATCTCGCTCAATACACGTTACTGTGACATAGGTTGACATATATTCGGCGGGTTTTTAATAGTATTTTCTATAGTTTTTTTATTTATAACACCTTTTTCCAAACTTACGGTGTTAAAGAGGGTGTAAGACGCCATCTTGAATTTTCGAATGCATCGGTAAACACTGTATGTTTTTTGAGCTGAATAAATATGTTACATTGAATAAAAACAGGAAAAATATATCCAGTTTCGCAGAAAAGTAAGTTATCTTGCCTTTGATAACATTTATTTGTTATATATTTGTTATTTGACAACTTTTTCGAATCTATGTGTACAGTAATACAAACCCAAACTTCGGAGGTTGGAATCCCCCCCACCTAAAATGTACTTGGAAAAATCGATTTTATAGTGAGATTGAAGAATGGTTAGTCGAAAAAAGGTGAAAAACAAAACAAATAATCAATAAATAATTGTTACCAAAGGCAATAAATGCTACTTTTTTTTTTCTTACATTGAATATTTTCAATCGCTTTTCTTTATTTTTTAATAATCTAATGCGGGTGTGTGGGTGCCAAATACCTCATGATTTTCTAGAATTTCCCGCTAGATTGTAAACGAAATCTGCAGATATTGCAGGAAAACCGCTAAATTGTAACACTGGTCACGTGACAGGAAGCGGTAATAAATAATTGTCCCTAAATAAAAATTGGCCCCTCGGTACAAAGAAATCCACCTATTTATCAAAGAAAAATTAAGTATAATGTTATAATAAAAAGAAATATATGAAAACACGCATGGATATAGTAAACATATTATACCAAAACGTGGAAGCCATCCTTTCAGTGTTTTTTTAGACAATTAATTCCGAACGAACCAACATTTACATTTATATATATATATATATATATATATATATATATATATATATATATATATATATATATATATATATATATATATTGCGAGTAAGAGAGGGTATGGTTTATATCAAAAAAATAATTGTAAAGATAAAAAAATAAAAGAACAAGAGTATAGCATAAACATTCAAATGAAATTAACCTTATATTTTGAAATTATAACCATTTAAACTTATTATTTTCAAATCCTTACAACATTATAACGCAAGGAAAGAACATGGAAATTTTAAAGGGTATAAAGTCATTTAAATAATATGCCCAGGTTGCATAGCGATTATTTATTAGCTTATCTAATAAGATCGTTTAATAATATTGTTTGGGGTAGATCCCCAATGCATATTTATTTGTATACACATTACTATACATGGATACATGTATACACACACATACGCACACAGATATACATATATATATATATATGTATATATATATATATATATAGATAGATAGATAGATAGATAGATAGAATTTTCCTTTTAGGCATATTCTATTGAATAAAATATATGTGTTGTCTATTAGTCCTATTTTTGACATTTTTATACATTTTAAAAGATGCTGTTTTGATTGGTGAAGTTATTTTATAGCAGTTTTTTTTACTTTTTATTAATTCTATAATTTTAAGTTTTCTTTTATTATTGTTTTGTTTAAAAATAGTTGTGTTGTCGACTAAAATCTGTCTTTCATTGGAACAGAGAAGAGGAATTTTTATTCGTAGAGTACGTTTAATATAGCATTGCTTTCGAGGTGATGCATGGTTAGTTTCCTCGACAAAGTGGTGGTAGTATAACCTCTCTATATATATTTATATTTATATATATATATATATATGATCTCGTTTTTAAATGAGTGTCCTATCTGTAAAAATCTATTTTACTTTACAACTAACTTATCCATGTAAAGTAAATATCCTCTTCCCCAGCTACTCTAGAACATAAATTCAACAATATTATACAAATGTTTCCAAATAATGGATAACCAAACCATTAACAATTTAAGGTATATGTATGTATATTGCTTACATTTTATATATGAATCCAGTTTGGGTGAGCAAATTGGTAAATTTTTAATATTTACCGTAATACAGGATCTACACGTAAACATAATACACACATAAGAAACTTATTATAAAAGCAAATACATTATGATTATAGAATATATTATAATTACATAATATTATCATCAGAGAATACGTGAAAAAGTATTAAAAATATAGTTAATAAGATTGTGCAACCTATAGACCCAACAAATAAATAAAATTAATCATTTACTATAATAAATTTTAAACCTCCAACCTGAGTTTTACTAACAACTTCTCCTCTATTTGCTTGCTTGATGAGACTAACGCAGTTTATGATTTCAAATGACCTTTGGGAGACTGTCTCCGACAATTAAGGTGAAAAAATATTTCATTCGAGGAGAGTAAACCTGCATCGCTCCAAAAATGTGCTATATTTCACCACTTTATAAATCAACATTACTGTCTCTTGTCCAAATTAAGGAAAATTTTATTTATTTTTATTATTTATAAGGTTTTATTTTTTTATTATCTATATTTTTTATTTTTTAATTTATACTTTAACAAACTAATAATAAACGAACACTTGAAATACAAGACGCATTAAAAATAACAACTATGAAAAATAATAAAATAAACTTTACGAATTATGTTACCATCCTAAAATGTTAAAAAATAAAAAAAGATAAAAACAAACAAATAAAAAAATAAAACACTAATGAAAAATAAATTTAAAAACTATAAAATAAAATAATTAACTAATGCGGAAAAAATTATATGAATTTTTCAAAATCAATTTGATTAATTTATCTCTAACGAAAAATCCTGAAGTATTTCAAAGTAAACATGGTGATTATATGAACCAATTCCTACCACAAGTAAGAACTGTTGTTCAGAAGTTAAAAAGGATCGAAAATAGAATTAATAGAAAAAAATCCATGTTATTTAATGAAATATGTATATGTGTGTGTTTGTGTGTCTTTATTATTATTATTATTATTATTGTTATTATTATTATTATTATTATTATTATTATCATTACTTTTTTAAACTATTTTTCAATTATCTTAAAACCAATATAGAAATAAGAAATAGGATTTTTAAGAAAACAGAATGGTGACAGATATGTGTTATTTAAGAAATATGACAATCTGACCTGTGTAAAATGTATCTGTTTATCTGAGAAAAAATATTTGCTGGTATTTTA